>NC_064638.1:1094585651-1094878151 GCF_023864345.2 Schistocerca serialis cubense
ATGAAGATGATTACTATCTTGCTGCAGCAGTTTCTGTCATGTCATTGTATAGATACTTTTAACTGGCAGTGCAAAGACCCCAGTAGCCCAATTAATGCATGATGATAAACTGCAGTTTGAATATACTTCATGCCTAATAGAAGAGTGAATGAGTTGAATAGACACGACTCAAATTGCCTGCATTTCTCGGTGGCGATGTGGAGAGGCACACCAAAATTCGTGATCTTTCCGCGAAAAAAGGAGGCGGCGTCGACCAGAGGAAAAACTTCACGACAACAAGTAAAGCAGCCGTTGGCAGTTACACAGTAGGTGTATCCTTCAGATGACGGTAAAAGTCAACAATGTCTATGTGCACATGTTCGAATCATTGATTAGGTGGGACAAAAGTGCCAAGAGACATACTGATGAGGCATGTGATCTTACTACGTTGACAGGCCACCAAGTGGTGCACAAAAGCTTTCCAATCTCTGTCCATATTTGGTATCACAAAAACTTACTAAAAAAGCATTGTACGCAGGTCCCTGGGGTGAAACACATCATGCAGCGACAAGATTGCCCGAAGCCAGAAGTGTATGGCTGCACACAAAAGGATGAGAATAGTTAGCAAGACTGAGAACTCTTCACAACTCACGAACTGTCAAAGGCTGTGGAAAGTTGTTTATAGCTTCCACTCTCTCCTGCAATAGCTGAATTCCTTAGTTGTTAATTGCATAACCCAGGAATTAAACTTCTGATGCTACAAATATGCACTTTGATGGATTGATGAGTAAACCATGTGAATGGAGCCGAATGAAGATTTGCCATAAATATCCCAGATATTACGTTTCAGAGCTGAACATCCTTGAACTATCGTCAGTATAAATGTAATATAAGCCAAGATCATGTGTGACTTCATCCATAAAACTCTGGAACATTTGTGCAGTGTTGGATAATTCATAAGACATCTTAGTTAACTCGAATAAGCTGAATGGAGTATAGACAGCAGCTTTAGGTATGTCCTCAGGAACAATGGGTACTTACTTGATAGAAAGCACCTGACACATCTAATGTGGAGCTAACATCTATCGTGTAGATGCAAAATGAGAAACTTTCAATTTACGTAAGAGGACACCTATCAGGAGTTTATTATTATGGCTTTAAGTTGCTGAAAGTCATCACAAGGTCGCCATCCGGTGGTCTTCTTTGGAACTACTTGGAGAGGCGAGGCTGAGCTGGTGTCTGACTGATGACATCCCCTGTCTGAGCATAAAGAAAATTCTTTCTTCACTAACTTCAATTGCTCGGCTGATAACTGACGAGGTCGCCTGTGAATCAATAGTCCTGCATTGTTAGAATGTAATACATTTTTGAGTGGTGTACAAATGCTGGCATGGGTAGCACCAGAGTGATCTCTGGGAACTGATTAAGAAATTCTAAATATCAGTAATTACTTGTGATGTTGGGTATGGCTTTTGTAAACAGATTTCCCTGCACCATACTAGTTGGTTACGTAAACACACAATATCGATTCTGTAAATGTGGATCTAGCTGCTAGATTTCTTCTTCCACAGTTGATTTTCTCTTCTGTATAAATGCATATCCGTTTTTGAAATGTTCTTGTGTTAGCAGGTTATGTCTTGTTTTTTAAAACAATTGGCTAATGAGGATGGAGTGAGTGTTTGCACAATGAAGGAGAAGCAGACATATTAGACTGAGTAAAAGTCGCCTGCCACTGATATTTAACTGAAGAGAAACAGCAATTGTGCTAATCAAAAACCAGAACAACCAATTTCCAGAAGCCATATTTGTGAAAGAACCACTAATAATAAAACCGATATATGAATGGTGTAATGACACATTCCTATGCAGAGACATACAATATCTTAAAAGCTGCGCCAAAGATAAACTGAGAGGCATGTATATTATAATCTTTGTAAAGTTCACATTGGATTCTCTTTTGTTTGATACTCTAAGGAGCTAAGGGACACTTTCGATTGTTGCCTTGTGGAGGATGGACGTGATTTTTGGACTGTGCGGAAAGGCAGCCATATGGTTGGTAATTATGGTTTGTGCGACGAGCACAGCAAGTCTTATTGTGTTGTGAATAAAAAATAGTGCAAAGTATCGAAGTGTTACGAAAATTATTTATAGCGACGTAGCATAGTATTCCTTGGTTTCCACCGTCTTCGTGAAGTGAACCGATGCCGACTCATGATGGTACACACGGTCGACAAAGAGAAGAACATCGATGGCGACTAATGAATTAATATTGTGGGAGAAGGACTAATTCTACGTCTAAGGTGAGAACTCTGATTAAATCAACAATGACGTGGAATTTCAAATGTAAAAAGGTTTTTTATTTATATCGCCACACTGGCGACCGCTGACAGGGACAGTGCTGGTGGAACAAAGAGTAAGTACTTCATTGTTGTGCTACAAATGTACTTGTACTAATTACTGTTTCTCTGTTACATGACGCACATGGAAAATGACGAATAAGGTGAAACAATATTAACTGTATAAACGGATGGCACAATAACCAGAAGGAACAAGGACAAGGATTTACAAACCTAACGTAATCGTGAGTGACGCAGCTCAGCCGTAATTAAGGTAGGAAAGCGCAAACGCATGCAGTGGCTGCACCTTGGCTTAGCTCCACTTAAAGCAGAACCTTTTCCTGTCCATATTAAAATCCTGGTAGTGTTTGTGGCAACACGCAATTACACTTTGAAAATTACTTTTTTATGTTCAACATTCGCAGAATTAGAAGACGTAGTGCGCCATCTTGTAAATTTCAGACGCGCAACAAATAACAATCGCGAGATATTTTTATTAATTCAACTGCGAGAGAATTTAAAGATTTAGATTAACAGTAAAGTACAGATAAAAATAATATCTTCACAATGGAATCGGAGAACTTTAATTTAACAAATGTACATGGACACGTCACCGATTCTGACAATAGTGACGTAAATGATGACGCAATTAGTTTTTCAGCACAACATAATGTAGAAGTAAAAACAATTCAATTGCACTCCACAGGGATTAACAATAACGAACCACTTGCAAATGAAACCTTGTGCACAGTCGATGAAGCATCGATTACCAGATCAGATGAAAATATTTCGCGTGAAATCAGTGAACCTAGCCCGGTTTCGATTCAATCAGACCGTGGCAGAGAAACAATGGCAACAAATAATGGCATAAATACAAACACACAAGCTTCGTCAGTTACGCTTGAGGCATTATATAGTCTGATGTCAAATGTGAGCGAGCAATTATCTGATTTAAAGATCAGTCACAACACAACGAACACAAAACTGGCGAACATGCACAGACATTTCGATCAACGCTTAAATAAACTCACCAATGAAATCGATCAAAAGATCGAAGACAAAGTCATCAAAACCGTCAATAGTGTATACGATGTATTGGCAAATGATTTAGAAAAGAAATTGTCAGATCTTACAAACAAACAGGAACAGGAACTGGCAGAAATAGTAGAAACACACAATCAAACACAAACCGTACAAAAAGAAATACATGAAAACGTACAGGCTATTCAATTAAATTTAACAAGAGTACAGTCCGCATGTGAAGAAATACCTGACCAAGTTAATAAAGTTAACGAAGAAGTCGGTTTTCTGAAACAGGAGACTCGACGTATCAACGCGGACATTATCAAAATAAATGAAACTTTAGAAAACGGTAATGTAAATGAATCAATAACTGACCGGGAAACAAAACTTTTTGAAAAATTAGGTAATGAAATCAAAGTAGCCGAGGACAGAATACGCAAGGAAATTGCTGGTAGACTGAATGTTTCAAATGACTTGCCTACGTCAAGCAGCAGGCAGCGCGACACTTATACGCCCGTGCCAGATTACGATGTCAATAACGCAGAACATCAGGCGCCCAGTCCGGCGTATGTGCACGCACCGGCACAGGCAAACAATGGCTATTCGCCAAACGCGGTGCTGCAACAGGCAGTAGGTGTGTCGCCTTGCATCTCGACGATTCTAGTCGATGAGAGCCTGTTGAAACATAGACAGTTTCCAGTTTTCTCCACAGAATCCAGAAAAACTCATCCAGTCGTATTCGTAAGAGCATTTAAAAATGTCTTACCAAGAAACTGGACTGAGGCACAGAAGATTAGATATATAGTAGGCTTCACACAAGGCGACGCACTTTTGTGGGCCACAGACATGGCTGAACAGTGCGTCACCTACGAACAATTTGAACGGGCTTTCTTGGAGAAATATTGGTCTGCTGGGGTCCAAGAAAGACTGCGACGTGAGGTATTCAACCCACAACCGTTCAACCTAAAAAACGGCGGGTTGAGAAAGTATTTCGAAAAGTACTTGAATAAGACGCGCTATTGGAACAATCCAATACCGCACGTAGACGTTCTCAAAATTCTGAAAAACAGACTACCCGCGAATTTACGCGAAAAATTGGTAACCATACCGGAAAACGACCTTGACTACTTTCTTTCCGTGCTTGACTCAATTGATCTAATATACGAAGAGCCGAGCACAAGTAATCGGAATGAATATTCCGGAACCAATCAAAACAACGGTAACGGATATCATTTTAATGGCAGTGGACAAAACCCACACAGTTGGCATCCGTATGCGACAAGGCCAAATAATGGAACCTGGAATTACGGGAATCGGAGGAATTCGGCGCCACAGAGACGTGAAGACCGAAGGTATAGTACAGATTACGGTCCACGCCGGTATGGAAATGATAGAAATCACGTGAATGATTGGTCAGGCCCGCGTGATGAAAGGCGGCACACAAATGAAAATTACAATAGTTACAGTAATAGGAATGATAGACCAAGGAGGAATAGCGACGGCCGGTCGCAAGAAAATGTTGCACGCAGCGGCCCGGAAACTAATTGGCGACAGAATAACCACTCAGTACACTTTGTAGAGGTAACGGACAGTACTGAAGCAACGCCTTTGTCTCCCCCGGTAAACAACAATCGGTCGTAATGAGCCCCCACCGGCCGACCGATTTGACAACAGGGGGCACAAACAAGCACACATTACATCTTAGACAATTATTTTTAAGATATGATCAGGATGCGACCGTAGAAGATGATCTATGTGAAGAAGAGATGAAAGCACCGGACAAGGTAAGTGACCTCGTGCAGGCTGTAATAACAGCAAAGATAGGAACTATAATTACCAACGTAATTTTAGATACAGGCGCATCTACGAATATTATTTCTAACAGTTTATTTAAAGAAGTTTCGAAAGCATTAAAAGAACCAGTGTTGCCAACGGAAAATTGTAAAATCTTGACAGCTGTAGTAACAAGTCAAAAAGTATTAAGTGGCAGTTGTTGTATGATGGCCCTTTCATTATAATAGACAAACCTCACCCAGGATGTTATCTGTTAGGTAACACACGAACGGGCAAGGTGAAAGGGTTATACCCCCACAAGGACATCAAGGAATTTTTTCATTAAAGGTTATATGTTATTTTAGCAAAATTGAAATTGTACAACCTTGGATCACATAGTAAAATTGCTGTCATTAACCTAAGAAACTTGCGAACAACTGGGGGCATATGCCAGCTTAAAAACGCATATTTAACCAAACCTAATGAAACATGTGTTACTGTGAGTCTTAACACTATAAAATAAACCATACAGTACTTTTGTAGTCTAACTCAGTTATTTAAGAGAGGGGAACAAAGACAAATTAGCACGAAGGTCAGAGTTTGTTCGCTTGAGACGAGCAACAAACCACACGTCGAAGTTGCAATCCAACGCTCAGCTCATGAGCACGCGATAGCTGCATGTCAAGACGAGGTCATTGGCCACGCTGTAGGCAGCGAGCCGGGGAGAAATCTTCCCCCCTTCCATGTCCGATCAGCTGAGCGTATACAAAGCGCAAAGGCGCATGCGCGGTCGAGTCCAGGTGTCACGTGACTATTACACGGTGGTGGCTATCACGAATAATGTTCACCAACAATGCAGAGTTTTCCCCGCACCTACAGTCCAGTCGTGGTACGTAAGCGCGCATACGCGGAAAGTTTAAAAGTTTTGAGACCACTCTTACTATGAGACACAGACACGAAAGTCATTCAAAAACAAGAAAGGAAAGGGTACACAAGTCTTGTAAATAGTAACTTAGAAAATTTAATTATAAGCTGGTATTACGTAATAAAAGTGAACATACAAGTACATACTGGTCATGGACGGTATTGTAATATTATATTATACTGAGTAAAATCTTAGCTTGTACGGAAGGAGAAAGAAAATAGAAAAATAAATAAATAAATAAATAATGCAGATATATAACCGGAAGAAAGGCTATGTACACGAGAACAGCACACAATTACATATAGGAAAAAAGCAGCAAAGAGGAAATCAAATAGATAACGCATACATTTACATTACACAGTAGCTAGCGATTTTCAGAATGAACAACAAGGTAAACGCGGGAATTTTTGTGACTAAGGAAAAGAGTGACACAAGCTTTAAAATAGGGTAATAATAAACAGACCTATGCAGCGTGAGTAATGAACTGAATCGCTCTCAAAACAAATACCTAGGGTTTATAGAGAGAGAGACACACATTAACGTTAGGAAACACCTGAAGCACTCAGCAAACAACTTTGTAGAATATATAAGCTATACACGAGGGTACATGTACGAAAGCTAAAGTGTAAAGGAGGAAAATAGGGAATGTTGCACATTAATGGACTGTAAGGCAGTTATGTATGTAAGAAGAAATATTTAGTTGTAAGTATTATTAGTATAGGGGACGATGCTCAGCACACCCTGAATTATTTTGGAATATTGAAAGAATGGTGCAGGGTACCGAAAAGGGGCCCCACCAGCAAAGTGTATATTATAGTGGTAGATATTTTTTTGTGTATAAACGTATGTATGAATGTGTGAAAGGCGAAAGAAGCTCTGTACAGGTACGGAACCTAAACAACATAGAAGTGTTTAAGGAAAATTAAACTCTAAGACAACCGCGTATAAACAGGTATACCTAACGTCAAGAAACAACTTAATTAAAACCGTAAGACTCTACGAGTTTACGAGAAAATGCGAAAAACCTGATACAAAGTGCAACATTAGCGATGCTTCACTCATGTATGCTAAAGGAAGGTATGAATTACTTTACCCACTTGAAACATGAAAGGAAAAATCATGTCAAAATTATATCTTTCATACATATAACGATTTACGGTCACAAAGAATGAAAATGACATCGCCGCTATACGAGAAACAGGTAAGTAGTGTGATCGGCGACCTGTAAGCAAAGGAATCGTCTATAAAATAAACTATGAAAAAAAAAAGGTCATAAAGAATTTCATGCTGCACTGAAGCTATGAAAGTGTGATTATTCGTGTACGTAGATTTTCATGACAACCGATGCATTAAAATGTCTATTTTTTCTCCCATGATAACACAAGACGCCTATAAGCGCACTTTAATTGAAGATGATACACGCACACAAGGGCGTGCCGCTATTATGAAACACTGTACATATTAATAGTAGCTAGACCCTGAACTTCAAGATTGTATGTTTATATGTCTATGTTAATGTAGGAAATTTTATTAGAGGTAATGATTTACAAGCACACCAGAACGTGCTTAAGCACAAAACACTGTACATATTAGGGTTATGCTGCATATAAATGATTATTTCGTGCATTTTCAGATTTTATACGCAAAAAACCGTAGCATACACGTAGTCGTTGCCACTACCCTAAG
Organism: Schistocerca serialis cubense; assembly: GCF_023864345.2. NCBI lineage: Eukaryota > Metazoa > Arthropoda > Insecta > Orthoptera > Acrididae > Schistocerca > Schistocerca serialis. The sequence goes on from NC_064638.1 coordinate 1,094,593,374, forward strand.
TAGAAGGTAGAAAATTCCCTTCCCAAGCTTCAGTGGAGCGGCTACAGGTGTATTCTCTGCATGCTGATGCATGTCGTTGCGTGTGAAGAATACGTAACGGAGGTAAACCTTAACTTATACTCGAGTTCAAGAAGGAAAACAAAGGACTTGTTCCTTCTAACAGATTAATGGAAAAAGGCGAGTGTGTGTGTCAGTAAAATCCAAGACGAAGAAGCCACTATGAGTGGTCAAAAATTTTTTCAATTTTAGTCGATAGTTTTTTCCTGTAGTTAATGAAAACAATGTATTGGATGTATTATATGTTATTCCATTGTATGTGATGTATTTTGTATTTCATGCCAAGTCCCGTGACTTACAAATTATGTGCATTGACCAGAAGTATTGAGGGGAATGAATCTCAGTACAATAGGTAAAAGGGGTTAATGCGAAGAAAAAAAAAAAGTGTAGTGAAAAGGAAGTTTCGATCGCAATACTCGCGGTTAAAGTGGTGTGTGTAGAAATTAAAATTGTGCAAAGTAGTGCTACGTTGCAAGTGTCAGCGAGCCTAAACAAGTGAAATCGAAAATTGAAGCTTGTATCGTCAAACGACCCATGGCGTCACAGTAGGAAAGGACAATGCCAAACAAGTTTGACATGGTACGCTTCTTACCAGGAGCTGAATCGACGGGATCGTCCTCCGCCTCGCACATAGTGTGGTGTGTTCTTCGGGGCACATATTCCAATGTACCTCGTCGTATCCAGTCTAAGTACTGGAAGGAACTACAAAAAGCACACGCATACTGAGGTTCGGAAGTCTCGACGGTACCCGCACGTCGGTGTATATTCAGTGCACTGGCGCGCGCATTCAACCAACGTCGCCCGCTAACGGACGACCAAACAATCAGGCGCGCGTATCACCCGCCCATATTCAACACGGGCTAGCGAACAAAGCTCGTCGCCCCAGAATAAATACAGAAAGCAATACAAGGACTTAATTTTCACCTCTGATGAGGAAGGAAACATTTGTATGTAACGTTGTATTCAGTGTATATTTTATTGTACAAACTTTACTACATGATGTCATTTTCTCAGTATTAACCAGAACTTTGTATATTAGGATTAAGGTTTGTAAATATTAGCATAAGTATACCAAAAAACTGACACACACTCAGAAATACCAAAGAATTCACAGTGCCATGAAAATGAGACAATAAAAATGAAATGTGTAAATAAAAGACCCCCAAACCTATCAATTGCAAGGTCGACTACTGTATCCTGTCAATCAAATAAAATTTTCTAGTGACAGTATACAGTAGGGGGGCAGTTGTAATGACACATTCCTATGCAGAGGCATACAATATCTTAAAAGCTGCGCCAAAGATAAACTGAGAGGCATGTATATTATAATCTTTGTAAAGTTCACATTGGATTCTCTTTTGTTTGATACTCTAAGGAGCTAAGGGACACTTTCGATTGTTGCCTTGTGGAGGATGGACGTGATTTTTGGATTGTGCGGAAAGGCAGCCATTTGGTTGGTAATTATGGTTTGTGCGACGAGCACAGCAAGTCTTATTGTGTTGTGAATAAAAAAATAGTGCAAAGTATCGAAGTGTTACGAAAATTATTTATAGCGACATAGCATAGTATTCCTTGGTTTCCACTGTCTTCGTGAAGTGAACCGATGCCGACTCATGATGGTACACACGGTCAACAAAGAGAAGAACATCGATGGCGACTAATGAATTAATATTGTGGGAGAAGGACTAATTCTACGTCTAAGGTGAGAACTCTGATTAAATCAACAATGACGTGGAATTTAAAATGTAAAATGTTTTTTATTTATTTCGCCACAATGGTTTAGCAAAACCGCTTTGGTGACACCACTCATGTGGCGGCCCAGTGGTGTGACTTTTGTAACATGTGGAAAAATGGCTTTATTTCCACATGTAACTAACATGACATCACAACAAATGACATTACAGCAGAGGAGCCAGTCCTACTTTTTACATGCCCCTGTTAACATAACATACCGGTGGCACTGTTTATAATATCACATCAGCTGACATTATTCACACAGACATTGGTGCTGTCATGCACGTTTAAACATTAGAATTGAACCAAAAATCCAGAAAGAATATGACAAAGCATAAACGTTGCATTTGAAAGTGAATTTTATGCATAAATAACAAAGGGGCATCAAACAAAGTTATAAAGTAGTAGCATTCATAAATGAAGATCCATTTGCAAATTACTTTCGAATAATGAAAGCAAATTTCATTTCACTAGTTGAGCTCTATTAGAAAACTGGATGCATTAGAGGTGCAATGCTGATTCAAGTGAGAGTACAAGTAACACTTCGATAGTTCACATCTGGTAAATGTGTGTCATCTTTTGAACATGTGTACGAAACCCACAAAAACATAATTTTAATATTCTTATATGAGGTCTAGGATGCTATTTAACATACTCTGAAGATTTATACAAAAGTTAATATTTTCATTCTAGCATCTCACATCGGTGAAACCAGACGAAATATCGAAATTATTCCATATGAATTTCTGGGTTATGCTCTGTATTTGTACACTAAAAGTTGTTTTTATATAAGTGGAGGTTGGTTATTCATATTCCATTATTAAAAGCTACAGTCATGTGTAAATTATACTGCCACCAGAAACTTTGTTACTTCCATTCTCAAATCCACTGGACAGATGCCTAAGTGCATTTATGTTGGCAGTACTAAAATCTGATGAATATACTGCCAGTATTGCAATAATTTTCATCATTTGTAGAGTTAAGTGAGTTCGTATGAAACTAACAATCACTTGCCACTCATTATTCAATAATACTTGCTTACTCACAAACATCTTACCTACGCATGTTACGATATAAACATTACATACTTTCACCATGTCAGTTAACCATTATGTGCTTTATAACTGCAATAGTAAAACCTTTAGCTACCAGCAAACTTGAATGTAGAAAGCTGATATTGTGTCCCTGTAAAAATAAACACTCTGTTGTTACTGTTGAAGACACATACCTTTTAGAATAAAACATACATGTCACTCTGTCAGAGTTATTTTTTACTTATACAGAATTAAATCGTATTCTTCATCATTTTGTTGTCATGACAGCTGGGCACTTATCATCAACCAAGAAATGATAAATTTTCTGTATTGACTTAAATGCAGTAATAAAATTATTTTTATCTGACTTCCACAATCTGTCTCATTTATATTTTAAAGAAGATATGGGATTTTTATTCTAAATATACACAAAAGTAAGTGACACTATCTTTCTACTTCAATTTATGTTATTTGCAACTATACATTTGCTACTTAAATTTCAGAAACAGATCTTTTTGGTAGTCAGATGGATCTAGATACACACCACCCTTATACGATTTTAATACTCTGTAGTGTTTGTTGATGTAGGTATTGCTAATCCTTCTTATTTTAGCGCTTGCAATAAGTAAAGCATGTGGGGATTTCGATAAATACCCAACTGACACCAGGGATAGTGGTGATCTCAGACTGAACTGCTTCATAAAACAACATTCCGTTATTATTTTCAAGTGTGTCCAACAATGGAGAATGATAATGACACTATGATCAAACATCGGACGACAGTCAACACGCAGGTTGCTCAATAGGATCAACAATAAGCTTGCAGCATTCTGGCCCATGAAAGTATGGCTGTGGTTCAAGCAAGTGGAATACATCTTTCGCCAGCTTGGGAAGTAGTGCTGATTCAGATCGATTACAGTGGTTGTGTCACAGTTGGACCTTAATGTGATGGAGCAGATCGACGATGTACAGCAACAACAATCATATACAGTGCTCAAAGAGCTCTTGTTGTAGTGCCATGTTCTGTTACCAGAATCACGTCTGCACAAGTTTATAGAGTTGACTTGCTTCCCTTCTTACATTTTACTGTCGCTAAGTGCGTTGGCTGTTATCTGAACAATTATTGCGGATCTCCTGGCTGGCCAGATTACTGGCCAATATCAGGGTGATTATTTCTGCTTTAGCCGACTCACCTCTGGACGAACTAACGCTTGAAACTAATACAAGTGCAGTTGCATTCAGCGATGAGAGAGCATGTGCATCAGTTAAGGGTTTATGGTGGGCAGCCCTGAAATGCGCATATCCATCAGGGTTTCCAACCATAGAACTTTTTTCTTTGTTTATAAACAACTAAAAATTTCGTACTTTCGCTTTCAAACCTCTTACATTTATCAAGTAAGCCGTGCTGGAAAGGGGGGGGGGTGAAATAAGATGTACCGCAATGCGTGAATGCTTAATATGGATTAAAATATATGATATGATATAATTTTATTTCGCTCTAGGAAGTCACAAGGATGCGCAAAAGCGCATTATACATTGAGGTTAAATGAGAATGCACTTTAATAAATAATTTCACCGTGAGCTATAACAATTAGGTTATAATTTATTAGTTTATAAAATTACACAGTTAAATGATATTATTATTTAAACGATCTGTAAGGCACTTTAGTTAACTGTGTTGTTAGCTGACTGGAATATACTGGCGGGAAAAACCCATTCGTCGCTTTGGCAAATGTTTGGTGACATTGAAGCATCTTCGTTTCTGGTCTGCCACTAAGATGTGCGACTTAAGCCACGATACCACCACAGATCACTCAACCGTGGCGCCATCTAACCCACATTTGCATACACCTACGAAATTTTTTGTGGTATTTTCTAGTGTTAGTATATGTCTCAGGTACATCCTCAGCCTCACTGACATCGTCCTTATTTATGTTGCCGTATAATTTTTCCCTAGTCTAGGGTGTCCATTCGTCCCGTTTTTCCCGGGACAGTCCCGTTTTTTACCAAAATGTCCCGCTGACTGGACAGAAACTGCCAATTATGCTATTGTGTCTCTTCAGTTCCAATAAAGAAGATAACGTGACAGGAGCAAAACTGGTTTATGGTCACCCAACCAATTATTTAGCCTGAATGATGCATCTGATTATGTTAAAAAATTATGTTCACACTTTCACCCACTATGTCGAGTTGCGCTGAGAGAGCAGTGCACTCTCCACCCTTTCATTGTCACTGACATTTGAAAGTGTAACCAGGTTCGTGTTAGGCAAGACGCCTTGTACACACCTCTGCAGACACCATATGACAGACAATGCACAGTTCTTAATCTAGATGGGAAGATATTTAAAGTCGTTATCAATGGTACCTCAACCAAAATTTCAATCAATCACCTTAAACCTGCTTTCTGCAGCTCCTACACTGGTACCTGCAAAAATGACAAGCCATGTCGGATGTTGGACAAAATTCCTGATGAATTTATGAAGGACTTGGTAGAATTACCAACCCATTCATGCCTCTGCCAATCCTCATGGACAATATGCAATGGACTCGAGGTAAAACGTCTGATGAATCTAATGGAGACTGGGAGAGCCGACACCCCATCACCTGTCGCCATGTGATCTGGATACCATGTTTAAATCAATAGGAAATCGTCAGGATTTGGGGAGTGGTGAAATGTGTTAAAGCTGCTATATCGCTAATGCACTGCAGTGTTATTGTTGAGTCTTGTTTATTCTTTGATCTTATATTTAGACATTTAGTTTGGTGTTATCTAACCTAGTACATGGTTCACGGTTCCAGTAGCAGGCTGCCTATCTAACAGCTTCCAGCGACAACTAAAATTTGATCTTCAATATTTCATATTATTATGGACCTAATTTACACACTTAAAATGCTGTCATAACCTTACATTAAAGGTCACAGTTGCATATTAAAGGCTTAACACAGTAAGACAAGTATTACAGCTAGTGTATCTGTCTTCAGGTAGTGTAACTATATTCATCCAGTATTTGAGAATGAGAGCACTTGTCGACTTGCAACCTACTTTACACATAACTTCAAACATTTACGAAACATCTTCTCACTGACATCCCACACAAAATGATGAAAGGAAAATGTTTATACCCATGATTGCCTGGTGCAAAAAAAGGATTTTTTGTATCCAGTCTCAAAAAGAATCCAAATTTAGCACAAGTTAGAGCACAAATAAATCCAACTTTCTAGAATTTATAATTTACAAATAACCCACACCACATTAAAAGTGATTACATACAGGAGAAACATCAATGAAGAGCAATCCAACTTACAAAAACATCACAATCTGTAAATGATAAGTAATAAAAGTTTAAAACTACAGGCATTCTTAGAAACACAAAAACTGTAAATTTACTTACTGTAGCTGAACTTGGCTAAAAAACAATGAACTTGGATATTTTCCCCTTCAAGGCTACCACTGTGTTACACATTTTTGCAGAATTGATAAAAATAAACTGGTTGTTTAATACTTGCCAGAGGCAATGTAGAGTGTAATTCTGTGCTTAAAACAAAACAACTGAACTGTGAATAACATTCTGAACATCTAGCAGTAAAGATAAATGCATGTAACTTACAGTTATATGCTTCTGATAACCATTTGATGATAACATTCCAGCATTTATTTCAAAACTAAACAAAGTGCTAGAACTCTAGAACTGAAAGTATCTTAATACTTTGTTGAATGGTGATATTAGCCCAGGTTCTTTTTTAAAAAAGTCCACAGCTTGGCAAAAACTATTGAATGTGTTAAAATAGTATAAAGTTATAACATTGAAAACATGAACCACAGGCCTACATGAATAACTGTAAATACCAAACATATTATCATTATGAACATTAAACAATATTTTAATAGCATTTCTAATCGTAATTGTTTGATATCGAACATAGCATTGCCAAACACAGATAAGAGACAGAAACATATCAACATGTATACAAATAAGAATCAGTGGTCAACAGGAACGTGTACTGACTTCCACACATCTGCTCCATAAAGCTGACTGTAGGGGTGTTAATAGAGTGTGACACTAACAGTACAATAGATGAACTGGTAAGTGCTCTGCAATTCTGTTATGATGTAGCATTGAAAGCCAGATTTACATCTACACAACACTGATGTAAGAAAGCTAATGAGGGTTAACTCTGGAACACAAATACCTAGCAAAAATAAAAGGTAATTGCTTGTATGTATATAAAAGAACTATGGACAATAAGTTATTTCACTAATATTTCGGACTGCATATAAATTCTCAATGGAGTTATTTGCAAAGCCAAGAAATTGTGCAGCAGGCAGGTTACGGGAACTTGTTAATGAGGCAGTTGGAAAGAAAAGCAGTGGTCACTCAAGAACACACATTAAGAATGAGAATATTACCATTTATGAACCGTTCAATAACCACTACTAAATATTGGCAAGTAAGCTTCTTTCCAAATCGTTGGTCCAGTGACCTCTTCTGTTCAGACATACAATAGGAAATAATAAAGAGGAATATTTATTGTTATATGACATGTCATACATGACCATTTGATTCAAACAATTAGCAATTAATACTGAAGTATGCCTAGATAGTTATATATTAAAAACAGCATTTACATATGTCAAAAGAAAGGGTATGCACATTCAGACAACACAAAAAGCTAAATGTACGTTTTACATGTGCTCTTCTTTTTTGAATTTTTCAGAATGAAATAATATTTCCTGTCTAAGTGTACTTTGGTGTTTGTTTATATAGTTTATAAATAGAGAATATATAAAAAGAACACATTCCTCCATTTAAATAGACAACACACACAAAAGTTAATACTTGCTACTTGCCTTTCTCATTTATAAAGTCTTCCACTCTGCAACAACATTTGAATTTTAAGTTTTTTTCAGTGTTTACTCCTGTAGTTTCTAGCTTGCAATTCTTAACATGGAGCATACTGTAATGTTAAATGTCAAAGCCATTTAATACATGATATTTTCAAACAAGCTACATCTGTAAGAAAACAAAATGTGGTCTGAGCAATTACTTGCTAGACAAGCATGTGTAAAAGAATTTCCTTTGAAAAGCTGTAGGCTATTTATCTCAGAGAGTAGTATTTCATATATAAATACACAAAAAATTGTCATTAAGTCAAGGCTTTTGGTTAACAGTTTGCATTATTGCCTATTGCTTGTTCCCATAATAGCTCTGATGGTTTCTTTCTGTAGCTTGAACACTCTGAGCAGATTTCTTTTTCAGCACCCCAAAAATTATTCCATATCTAACAACTGATATAAAATATGTATGATAAACAATTTTCTGCACAGCTACGTCAGTTACTTCATATAGATTTCTCATTGCAGAAATAAATCTACAAGATTAGTCAAAGTCAAGTTTCTGTTCATTGAAAAGAGTCTGCAGAAATCAGTTCTGTGCCCTCATAACTGATCCATGATACATATTCAGGAGTTTATTTAGTCCTGAAATGTACAATTTGTGTTTTTGTAAGATTCAATTTCATAACATTATTATTTATCCAAGTGTCAATTTCTTGGAAATTTTTTTTCATATTCTGTGCGGATCTTCATTGCTTTTACAACAGACTACTGCTGTTGAGTCATCAGCATACAAAATTTCTTTCTGATGTTATCTTACATGACATGTCGTTTTGTGATACACAAACAGTAATGGACTCAGTATGGATTCCTGGGGTGTGCCTGCTTTTATTTCCTGGACCTTTCCCCTTTTTGCTATAAAACTACCATCTGTTTTCTGACTTAGGAAAGGTAATGCAGAAGACATAGAAAATTACCCACCCATTTCCCTGCTGTCAGCATTCTCGAAAATAATAGAAGCAATTATGAAACGAAGATTAATGAATAACTTGAATAAATACAATATTTTAAGTGAATCACAGTTTGGTTTCCAAAGTGGCAAAAATACAGAGTCAGTCATAGTAGAATTGACAAAAGTTGTACTTGGTGCTCTTGATAACGATAAGTGTGTCACAGGCATATTTTTGGATCTTTCTAAGGCGTTTGATACAGTCGACCACAAGATTCTATTAAAAAAATTAGAAGCATTAGGAGTAAGAGGGGTAGCTAATGACTGGTTTCGACCATACCTAACAGATAGGGTACAAAGAGTAGAGATAACACATACTTCAAATAGGTCTAAATATTTAGTGAAACACTTATCAGAATCAGAATACATTAATATAGGCTTTCCACAAGGCAGCATAGTAGGACCAATACTGTTCCTGATATACATCAATGACTCTCCCAGTAGTGTTACTCATGGTGAAAAAATTCTCTTCACTGATGACAGCAATATTATAGTCACTGAGAAAACAAGAGAACTCCTTGCTGAACAAGCAAATGAAACTCTCAAGGAAGTTTATGATTGGTCAATAAGCAATAGTGACATTGAACATAAAAAAACCAATTCCATAAATTTCAGTTTGAAGAGGAAAAATGACAATGTTAAATTAAATGTAAATGGCACATCTATAGACTGTGTAACAAATGCAGAATTGCTAGGAATCAATATTGATTCTCAGTTGAAGTGGTGTGAACACACAAAGGTACTTGCAGACAGAATTTCAGCAGCATATTATGCCCTTAGAATGCTATCATCAGTGTGTAACATGCAGTATCTTTTAGTTACATATTACCTCAGTTCTTGGCTATGGCATTTTTTTGGGGGGAACAAATGCACAAAATATGAACACAACTTTCAAACTCCAGAAAAGAGCCATAAGAATAATAACCAAAAATACTAGTCAAGCTCATTGTAAAGATCTGTTCAAGACACTGGGGATTTTAACTGCTCCATGTGAATACATTTACCAGTTAGTTGTACACATCGGAAATAACATTGGTAATTACTTTACAAACAGCTCTGTCCATGACCATGCAACAAGAGGTAGACTCATCTTACATTTATCAAGAAAAAATAAACATAAAACTCAAAACAGCATTTTCTACCAAGGAATAAAACTGTACAATAAATTATCAAAAGCGACTAAAGAAATTGCAAAAATACACTTATTTAAAAAGGCAGCTAAAAAGTACCTGTTATGCAATACATTTTATACATTGTAGGATTACTTAGATAAAATAGAGTAGGGATTTGATAAAAAATGTTATACAAATAAATAATAATAATACTGATTCTAAAACATCCAATATTCCACATAAGACCTTCACTTTATGTGTTTTTCCTTCTTTTTTCCTTTCTAGAAATACTCACCCCCAAGCTATTCATAGCACAATACTAACCCCTCTTCCTCTTTCTGAGCTCAACCTCTCACTCACTATGGAGGGATGCTGAATCAGTTTTTCAGGTTAGCAAATGGGAAGTTGTGGTACAGAAAATGACCCTGAGATCACCAATGTGTGTGTGTGTGTGTGTGTGTGTGTGTGTGTGTGTGTGTGTGTGTGTGTGTGTGTGTAGTGAGTGAAGTGTTATGAAACAATGTGTATATAGTGTGTGAAGTGACTGATAGTGAGATATGAGTGAGCAGTGTGGCATTACATTATTTAATAAGTTATTTGTAAAAAAAGTATTGTACACCAGGAGTAAATCTAATGATTGTTTGTAAATATACATGTATATGAATTGGCTTATTTTAAATTGATCTAAACTTATAAATACTTTGACATGTCCTATATCCTTATAAAAAGCGATCTATGGATGAATAAAGCTACTACTACTACTAAAGTCAACTAAACAATATGAGATAAATGAGGGCCGTCCCAAGTGCACTTCGTGCATTCGTTTAAAATGTAATGCCATCGCCCTGCCCCACATATTGTCCCCTGGCTGGGGCACAGCTGTCTAAGGCGACCACACACACTGCACCAGCGAATGCCTGCTGTTCAGAATGTGAAGACACTGCACTGTAACAATTGTATTCAACGGCAATGCATCTCTTATATTCGAGCATCTAAAAAAGAAAAAAACCACTTGTGACGATAATAAATGTCCTCTTTCCACGAAAATAGGTCAGTCAATTCTTTTAGTTTTATGAAAAAAATCGGTATAGTTTTCATGTTTGACTGCAGGATACAATATGCATCTCATTATTTTGCAACATCCAACATAGTGAAAAAATCTACAGCGCCGCCGCCGATCACAAATGAACAATTACAGAAGTTTATACATGCAAATGCATAAAATGGGAAAAAAAGACGTCCACTATTTTGCTGTGAAAACTACTAGTCACAGCAGAGTGTCCTAAATATTTCGAAACCGTCATTGGATTAAGGAACAAGCGAGCATTTCGACTCTGGAGGAAAAAAAACATCTATGTTAAGCAATTTCTTATAACTTGATGGACAAATTACGTGACCTGAGAGTGTCCCTCACATTCAAATCAGTGTCTTTAAATACTGTCATGCTCATGTGTATTACAAACATTTCAGGTATGTGGAACAACATTACAGAATACAGCCTTTCAAATCATTTGCTCACATATCGGAAAAAACACAACATTTTACATTCGACAACAAGAAGCTACAATTCAAGAATATGTTCCTGCTTTGTACACAATGGCAGGTCCCATTTTATCAATGCAATTCTATATCACACTGGCGTCTACTAAACAAATCGTGAGAGCCTGTCTTGTAATCAAACCCCTTATAAGACTTTACTGTGTCTATCTCGTCTGATACATCAAAACCAATTACCGTCTGTATGCTTACATTTGACATTTTTGCTCCAAAACTCACCTCTATTGATCTGTCTGTAAAGTTTCTATCATACAGAAGACAATCAATCGCAGTAGAAGCAGATTCTTGTGTTCCAGTTTAGTAAGCAGTTTGGTCATCACAGAACGTTCCATGCAGTCTACTCACATGTTTGGGAAAACACTATCATTTCTAGGTTCCACAACGAGCTATAATTCAGTTAGAGGTTATGAACTTTGAAATAACGGAGGACTTATGGTAACACCTATTTTTAAACACAAAATCGTGACAATAACAATGAAAACAATAATGATTCCAAGAGAACAGATATATCCGATTTCTATTAGTTTTACGAGCAAATTCGGTTCAGTCTTGAGAGAAGTATATGTATTCAAACTCTGCAAGTTATACCACTCCATGTAATAGAACCTCCTATTAAATATTACATTTCTCTCTCTTACAGTATATCGAAAAACAAATACCATCTGCATGTTGACATCGAGCATATTACATATACATTTATTACTCCAGTGGTGGAAGTCAGTTGCACAGATCTGTGCAATGTTTTGTCGACTGTACAGAGGAAGACATTTCCAACAAACAATCAATCACAAGAAAGAGTTCCTATACTGTTCCTTCATAAGCAGTGTAATACATTGTTTTTTCAGTTGTAACACATCCAAGCAGGGTACAACAACACCTTTCTACACAGCCCTACATTTTTTCTACCATGCCTTTGAGGTCTGTGACGGGTGCTAAACTGACATTAATACATTTTGATCCATTGACTCTCACACAAAGCTGAACATCAAATGGTGTAAATTATGCAGCTCCCAAAACACACATGTTAGTAGAAATGAAACACAGAGGCGATGTTTCTCACTGACAAAAATGTGAAGCACCCATGATGTAACAGAAATAAAAGAGGTACTGTTATTTTATTGGTGAAAAAAGCTTGTGGGAGCATCGCAGCATATGGAAAGGACCAGCCTGCAGCATTTAGGAACGCTTCCAAACAACTGTCTGAAGTTTAATCCCTCTACATCTAGGCCCAGGTAATCGAGTGTTCTGGCAAGCCTCTCTCCATCTCAAACAAGTGGTGTCAGTCAATCATTACATGGTGATCAACAGTATATCAGTGGACGTATGGGATGGGAAGGACACCGTTGATATACACTCCTGGAAATGGAAAAAAGAACACATTGACACCGGTGTGTCAGACCCACCATACCTGCTCCGGACACTGCGAGAGGGCTGTACAAGCAATGATCACACGCACGGCACAGCGGACACACCAGGAACCGCGGTGTTGGCCGTCGAATGGCGCTAGCTGCGCAGCATTTGTGCACCGCCGCCGTCAGTGTCAGCCAGTTTGCCGTGGCATACGGAGCTCCATCGCAGTCTTTAACACTGGTAGCATGCCGCGACAGCGTGGACGTGAACCGTATGTGCAGTTGACGGACTTTGAGCGAGGGCATATAGTGGGCATGCGGGAGGCCGGGTGGACGTACCGCCGAATTGCTCAACACGTGGGGCGTGAGGTCTCCACAGTACATCGATGTTGTCGCCAGTGGTCGGCGGAAGGTGCACGTGCCCGTCGACCTGGGACCGGACCGCAGCGACGCACGGATGCACGCCAAGACCGTAGGATTCTACGCAGTGCCGTAGGGGACCGCACCGCCACTTCCCAGCAAATTAGGGGCACTGTTGCTCCTGGGGTATCGGCGAGGACCATTCGCAACCGTCTCCATGAAGCTGGGCTACGGTCCCGCACACCGTTAGGCCGTCTTCCGCTCACGCCCCAACATCGTGCAGCCCGCCTCCAGTGGTGTCGCGACAGGCGTGAATGGAGGGACGAATGGAGACGTGTCGTCTTCAGCGATGAGAGTCGCTTCTGCCTTGGTGCCAATGATGGTCGTATGCGTGTTTGGCGTCGTGCAGGTGAGCGCCACAATCAGGACTGCATACGACCGAGGCACACAGGGCCAACACCCGGCATCATGGTGTGGGGAGCGATCTCCTACACTGGCCGTACACCACTGGTGATCGTCGAGGGGACACTGAATAGTGCACGGTACATCCAAACCGTCATCGAACCCATCGTTCTACCATTCCTACACCGGCAAGGAACTTGCTGTTCCAACAGGACAATGCACGTCCGCATGTATCCCGTGCCACCCAACGTGCTCTAGAAGGTGTAAGTCAACTACCCTGGCCAGCAAGATCTCCGGATCTGTCCCCCATTGAGCATGTTTGGGACTGGATGAAGCGTCGCCTCACGGGGTCTGCACGTCCAGCACGAACGCTGGTCCAACTGAGGCGCCAGGTGGAAATGGCATGGCAAGCCATTCCACAGGACTACGTCCAGAATCTCTACGATCGTCTCCATGGGAGAATAGCAGCCTGCATTGCTGCGAAAGGTGGATATACACTGTACTAGTGCCGACATTGTGCATGCTCTGTTGCCTGTGTCTATGTGCCTGTGGTTCTGTCAGTGTGATCATGTGATGTATCTGACCCCAGGAATGCGTCAATAAAGTTTCCCCTTCCTGGGACAATGAATTCACGGTGTTCTTATTTCAATTTCCAGGAGTGTATGATGATGTACTGCAATACCCACCACAGATGACAGCATGATCAATTTTAGCAATTTTACCAGTTATACTGTAATTTCATTACCATCCAGTGACACAAGAAATTGCTTCACAATGTCTGTCTCGTCGCTAAATCACCCCTCCACTACCTTGCTAGTACCATACACTAGATTGAAAATGCAGTAAGACATCTGTGCAGTACGTCCATTCGGTCATATACACCATATAGTAGATTGCGAATGCGGATAGATGTCTATGCAGTATGTCAATTCAGCCCTATACACCAAACTATACAAGCTGCTCCGCAATTACAGTGCCAGCCAATGACGCAGCTGAATGCTACACAATTTCTGCATCATCTCGAAATCACCCCTCCACTACTTTACAAGTATCATGTACTAATTTGCGAATGTAGGTAGATGATTGTGCAATACATCCATTCGGCCATATACACCAAAGTATACCAGACAGCGTCCTATACCAATGCAAGTAGATTATCTAAATATATTCAGCAGACCAATCTTACTGCAGAATTTACGATTACAGCTGGCCATCTTTCCCTGTGTGGATGGGCGCCACAGAGAATTGTCGCGTTCGTAGGCTAAAGTCAGAGTTTGATAGGTATGTCCCACATTGTCCTTGACCAATACTCCCTGCAACACGATCGCGAACTTAATCTACAACTGACCAGGAGTGTTAGGATCCTACACCTATTCCATTCCATGTCTTGTGAAGGAACAGGGCGAGTTGTGTCCGTAACTGCTGTTCAGCAAAGACTGTGCTGCACCACTCTTACCCATGGCACCCATCCAAATGCACAAGATCTCTCCAGGTGTGAGAATGTCAAACAGGGTACCACCTCTTATTTGTGTAAGTTTGCGTGAGAGAATTGCGGTAATATAACAGATGGTTAAGAGGAAACGTGTGGTTTTTCATGATGGAGCTCCAGATGGATGGAGTTTGAAACATTACACGTAAATCAAACGTGCTATCAATTCTGAAGCATTATTGCACTGTCTTGAGATAGTACCAGAAAGGTACCAGCATAAGAGAAATGATCATAAACACACACTCCTATGGTTACACAGTTCTGCACCTAAAAACGCTGTATTGTTAAAGCCATATGGTTAACAAAGTATTAGTCGTGTGGGATGCAAAGCTCTTAATACTCTAATGCAGGATATGTTTGTCCGACGTCAGACATACAATCACCCCAGAAGTTTCCTATCCCAATCACTACAGTGACAAACTTAAAACTACTTCCTTCTACACTATTTTTGTGTTCTAGGAAGGCATCACCAGTGTATATCCGCCTCTCGAGCTGCTTATAAACCAACTAAAACGAAGTCAAGAAACTGCTGTTCTGTCTCTTAGGAAACTAATGGGTTTCATACCTCTTTTTAAGTCAGAAACGTACATACCCTCAATCACATTTCCTGCATCAGTCGTGCTTATCATTAGTAGTAGTAGTAGTATCGGTTTTGAAAGATTTGGCCATGTCTCACTAGGAAATAGAGCAAGGAGAAACTGATATGAATGCTTTGGACAGCTTTTACTTGAGGTAACGCCCACGTCCTGCTGCATGAAAATGCACACGAAGAAGTAGCAACTTCTTATGGGGGAGTAAGGACCAAGATCAGCAGCCAAAGGAGATGTAATAGTATTATTGCTGTTTACAGTAGCATCACCACAGCTCTGGTAGCATTCCTTGTGCACATGGAAGTCCTGGTCTGATGTTAGGTAGTTTTGCTCATGTCTAGGATTATATAACAATTTCGTCCTAACACCACATCTCTCGAGTACACCTCCCTCACACTAGTAAGTGGCATCAGTACACTCTCCTATAGAACGTTCTAGGGAATGGCTTAAGTCTGATAAACGCATTGACTCTTCTCCTTAATATTTAAGGAATTACATTGTTTGTGAGAACCAACCGTAATTCGGTACCATCTATATTCGATTGCATGTGTGATAATACAGTTACGGATTAGGGTACATACATTTTGCCTGTTTCAATAGAGCGCTCACGCATAATACTTATGTTGCCTTTGTTGAAGTATGTGTTTCGAAAACCCTCATAGTTTACAGGGGCTTGGGGAGGGTTAAAAGCAGCCAGAGCATATAATTTTTAAGCTTTTCTCGGCCTAGAGTGTCTGGGTACCTCCAACTCATGTCAATTCCCCACTTTTGTGGTACTTTTTCTCTAATTTTGTTTTCGTAATTGTGCTAGTTTTTTGCAATGTTACGTATTTCTTCGTATTTCCCTCAGTTTTACGTATTTCCAAACAATTTGTAGTAATTATACCTGGTTTACCTTGACTTTTATATCATTCTTCGTGTTTTTTTTAATATTTTTCTGTATAGGTTTGGTCATATTGCCAGCATACCCATGAGTTGTTTGATTTTATACAAGGATATTTGCATGTCCTATACACCAGCCTACTAAAAGTCTTAAGAGTTCCCATGTTCCCAACGATCTATATGCAGGCATTTTGGACAGGAAGCTCATGAAAAGTATAGTAATACTCGCCTTGTACCCAGATGACACTCAATGTGTTGAGAAAATTGGAAACTAGTAGTCTGGAAACAAATCTGTGAAATCCTACAACACATCAGAGAGCTTGTCTGTCGACTCATGTAGCGCCGCATTTGATTGATCGAGTACTATGCGCAAGGTTTTAGAAATATGTATAGCGTTGTCTGGTATAATTTGATAGTTTTTATATGTTTGAGAATTAAGTGTGAATGGAATGGACATGCTGAGCAGTCATCTATGAATGCTTGCAATGACACTTGCAAAGTAGAGGATGTATGGTTTAGTTATGATACTGAAATTAGGAAAACAAGCTGTCACATGATTGGCCAGTGTTGGACTTACTGTACAATTTTTCGCGATATCAGCTGTGATGGATAATATTACAGTAGATTGGTGGTGTCTTATCATCACATCTGTGGATTGGGTACGACATAATGATTGACTGACAATGCTTGTTTGAGTTGGGGGACGAATCTTGGTTGATGGACCGCAACTTCCGGGGTTACTACCAGTTATTCGGTCACTGCGACATATGAGTTTAAATGTAGACGTGGTCAATCACTTTCGAGGGAAGTCGCTACAACGCCACCAGGCTCTTCTAGTTTCCTTGTGTTGTGGCTGTCCTTTATTTAAAATCATTCAGTGTTATACTATCGACTGTAAGAATATGATTTACAAGGTGCAAGGTATAGTTTCCCGTGAGAGGCCGTACATCAGTCCATATTAATGTCTGTTTAGAATCAGACACTGACTTCGAAGTCACGGCAGAAAGACGAAATGTGCGGCAGTGTGCAAAAGGGTATTAGAAAACACTGTTTGAACAAGGGTCAGAGGCAGCTTCTCATTCGCTTAGAGTATGGGTGATCAAACTTTAAAGGGGTCTCTGCAGCATGTGTATATTTAATATGATCTTGTTCATATAGGTATCTGTTGTTTGAGGTGTCGGACTTAGCGAGCTGTTACGAATTCTTGGATGGTCGCACTCTGAGTTATTCGGGGAGAGTATTGTGAATTCCGATTGTCCGCGCTGCAGGTGGATCGCGTTGGTGCCTTCGTGACTTTTTCACTGTTTGATGGTAGAGGATAAAGATGATAGGGTGTTGAGGATCTGTTGTACTTGTACCTAGTTTGGGGCATACAACATTGCACGCATTTCCGGCGAATGGTCAAAACAAGGTCCTGTTGTAGTAACTGAGATTGTTCTGTTTATAGACAGGTTGCAGAAGGTAATAGATATATCTTTCTCTGACTTAAATTGCAGAGATCAGATGGGTGAAGATAAATGCATACTCATCTATGCTTAGAAAGGGAGAATACTTTTTTATTATTAAGCGAGTTTTGGGAGGAGTGAATATGGTTTTATATATGCAAGTGTTTAAGATTTGTGAGTGGAAATTGTCAGCGAAGGGTGAATGACGTCGGGTTCGCTGGCTGGGGGAGACACTGTTTACATGTCCTGTTGGGGATGCAAGGGGAGATAGAGATCTGTGCTATTCAGGAATCCATTTGTGCACTGTATGTTGTTACACAATAGCTGGAGAGCAGGTATGGAGAGAGCCCACTTCAGCATGCTGGTCCTGGGGCTGAATGGACGGCTGTTTAGATGGACAGCTATGTGGCTTTGACATGCCGCCGGCGGCGTTCGGACGCTCGCTTTGTAAGGCGCTATGGGATTAGTTTGAGCATTTAGCACTTGTTTTGGTGGCTATTGGATTAAGAACTGTAATACTGAAGGTCATGTCCTCAGCGAGACTGCTGTGTAATTGAGTAAGAGTGTTTATGTATTTGAAGATATGTTCCACGATTGGTGATGTTAAGTTGATGGCGCAATTTAGCTACCCCTGTAAAAAAAATAGGTGTCCGCTGCTGAACGAAAGAAAGAAAGAAAGGGGTGATGTTGCCTCCAGTCCTGATGGACGAGTTATTAGATAAGAGCAAGTGATAGTTGTTGAATGATGCTGTATGTTCGGATATAGGAGTCTCTAAATGGCGGGGCGAGATTTTTTTTATGTGGAAATTTATGCAATCTATAGATATTGATATTCGGCCGCTAGTGACAACAGTTAAGAGCGGAAAAATAGGTCCAAATCTAGCGCTGGCAGAATGTTATGGCAATGGTAATAATATTTAATTCAAGGTGGAGGTGGTAAATATGGACCAGGCTTTGAATATTGGTGTGAGTGTCGTATATGCTTGATGCTTTGTATAAAAGTGTGACAAACTAAGTTATGCTTTCAAACCACAACCGTCCGCTACTGAAAGCTCTACACACGTACATATAGAGACCATGCATTCATATTACCAATCGCAAAGTCTCCATTTCAAACGCTTGTACGTTACTTTCGATAGTGCTAAAGCCCTGCAAATAGCGAAAAACTCTTCGCAAAACGATTCTGTAGGGGATGTAAGCACGTTTAAATTCATCCTGATAAAGAGCATAACATATTCGATGCAAAGTATATTACCGATATTTCGTAACAATATCATCTAAAGTCTCCAGTAATAACAACAAAGCAAGGCATCCTGCCGCGCTTACCATCCCTCCTTTTATACCCTTAAAGTTACATGATGTTGGGACATGATCATCAAGCTTCGCTATTTTGTGTTATGCAGACGGACCTTGGGACACAGCGTATACCGCAAGCCAACGCATACAGATCTATATTTGCAGGCCACAAGCTGCCATCATCCAGCACAATGTGGTAGTACATTACGTACGCTAGTTCATAGAGCACGTGTGGTATCTGACTCTGAAAGCCTGCCGAGTGAGATGCAACATTCGAAGGCAGTCTTCCGTGAAAACGGTTATTCTGAGAGACAGATACGTAATGCATTCAGGCCCAAGCGAGTTCAATCTATGGAGCAGAATGAAGATACGAAGACACCCGCCACCTTGGCCTTTTGCCTTACTTTGGTGCCATGTCGTCAAGAATCGGAAGAGTCCTCGAAAGATATGACATCACGTGTGTTTTCCGACCATCTGCAAAACTGAGGAACCTGTTAGGTTCGGTTAAGGATGATCTCGGTCTGAGGAAACGTGGTGTGTACAAGATTCCTTGTCAGTGTGGGGCGCCATATATAGGTCAGACATGTCGCACAGTACAAGAACGTTGCGATGAACATCAGCATCATACACGCACACGCCAGCCAGAGAAGTCGGCAATTGCAGAAAACTGTCTGAACACAGGACATCACATGATTTACGAAAAGACGGAAGTGTTATCCCCAGCATCCTCTTTCTGGGATTGCGTCATTAAGGAAGCAATACATAACTGTACAGCTGATAACCTTATCAACAGGGATGTGGGACTTCAATTGAGTACAGCCTGGAACCCTGCATTGGCTGCTGTTAAATCACGACGAGAAAGCAAAGAGCTTTCGATAATAGACCCGTCATAACTTTGGCAGCATGTTAGTAAACACAGCGTCAGCGCACGCGCAGAACGGCCGCTCTGCGTTTCCCGGCAGAGGGCGTTTGAGTCTCGCGCCATCTATCTGCAAATTTTTGCGCATGCGTGGTTCGCGCGCCTGCGCAATCTCCACGCGCGTGCTCTATATACAGCGGCGTCGACATGCGGATCTTGTCAGTCGTACCTAGCCACCAGCGAAGTTTAACCACCTGATGATGTCGGACAGTTGCTCCAAGGAAATATTGTGGGATTTGCACAACGTCATCCGGCGGCACACCCGTGAAGACTATTTACAATGCAGAGTGAGCTGACACGAAGGTTGCCCGACTACTGTAGTGTATGAGCAGAGTGCGTGACATTGAAGCAATCAGTTATTTACGCCACCGAACGTTCTCAAAATCTACAACGCGAAGGATTCGACTATAAACAATTCTTACCTATAAAGAAATTCAAGGGGTTTAGAAATAACTGCACAGACCTGCATCCCCTTGATTGAGTGCAGAAATATTTCATTTTCGTTGCCACCAAACTGGCGAGGGACACATAAGCTCGAAGTTTTCTGAGAACCTTCGATGCGAATGAGACCCATAGCAAGGTTATGTCACTCCGTCGGAGAGTTCTAAAATGCGTTTCTACCTGCGTATCGATCGGAAACGACTCAGCGAGGCATTAAGGATCAGCTCATCATTTTACCCGATTTTGAACACTCCAGTTTTCCCACTATCACTCAGTTTTTTGAATATATGGTCCAACAAAACCAATACCTGATCGAACTGTATAGCCAATCTATGCTCATACAATTATGCAGCTCAAAACTTCCGTGTTCATTGCGAGTTTCCTTTCTCACCGGACAGCAAAAGGAAAGCATTTCAGCACTCAGGGACTTCTTACAATTACTAGAAATTCAGCAATCGGACTACTCTTTTGTCAATAAGATCTTTAATAACAGCAATCAAGGGCATAACTCGTTCGGTTACAACGAGCAATTATGCCCATTCCATAACAAAATACATAAAAGATGTGGTTCCGATAATGGTTTTCATAGACATTCTAATAAGAGATAACATTTTGATAACCAATGTATTCAGCAGCAACATCTATATCAGAATTTTGACGCCAATCACAGTTACCAGCCGCAATTCTTGTCGCAGCAGTCTGGAAATATTCAACAATACGGTCTTACAAGCTCAACCGAAGGTCAATGTGTCACCGCCCAGCTTTGCCAGTACAGCCCAGTCCAATAATTTGACGCAACTGCAAGGGAATAACTTCTCCCACAAAAACCAATGGCTGCAGTCACATAGAAACGATCAACAGAAAAGTAATTTTCACTACAAACATAAAGGGCATAACCAACAATTTAAACGTAATTTCGGAAACAGTAACTTTCATCAGAATCAACCTCAGCAGTGTCAGTTCACCCTTAGTGGACCTAATGTTCGTTTCCATCTACCGCAGCACTCTACAGATCAAAACAACCATACGGTACAAATAATAGAACTACCGCAGCAATCTTCTGCCACCAATAAGCTCACTAGTAATGCATGACTAGAAACTACCGACGCTGATCAATCAGAAAACGTACAATTCCATTCTGCTACTCATAATACCGTTGAGCAAAACGTCACAACTTACGACGATATTAGGGACACTCTACTGCAAGAGAGACGCCAGACTCAAAAGAATATTTCTCATCCCATAGTTGGAATTAAAATTGGCTTGTATTTATTTTCTGCAGTGATCGACTCTGGTTTACCAGTAACAGTGATAAATGAAACAGCATTTCAAAAATGTAACACCGAGAATACCTGTCCTACCTTTCCACTTTGCCAGCTGAGTAGCGAGACATTAACAGAGTAGAGGTCACTTCAGCATGTAAGAATACTCATTGGCATACAACATTTTTTACATACACGTATGCCCGTAGTAACAATATCCCTGATAAATTTGACTACGACGTTGTACAGACGATCAACAACAGGTAAATAAATGTAAAGCTTCGAGCGACGAAGAACGCCAACAGTCACAAAATACTTTTTTGCATCACTCTAAAGTATTGAACAATGTTCCAGGAAACATGTCCAATTTTGTTTACGAATTCCAAGTAAAGCCACATGATACATTTAAGGCAAAACGTTATTCCATTCCAGAATGAAATTTTCACTCTGCAGCGGAGTGTGCGCTGATATGAAACTTCCTGGCAGATTAAAACTGTGTGCAGGGCCGAGACTCGAACTCGGGACCTTTGCCTTTCATGGGCAAGTGCTCTACCAACTTTTTTAAAAAATCTCATTTTGTTCGTTTTCGTTCGTTGTATCTGGTCGGGGCGGACGTCACAAGACACCTGTCTCCGTTCGTCGTTGATCCATTAACTCAGTTTTTTTATTACAGAGGGCAGCGAACACGCTGAGTTAGCATGCCGGCATCAACTGAGCTACCCAAGCACGCCTCAAGCCCCGTCCTCAAAGCTTTACTTCCGCCAGTACTTTGTCTCCTACCTTCCAAAATTTACAGAAGCTCTCCTGCGAACCCGCGAAAGGCAACGGTCCCGAGTTCGAGTCACGGTCTAGCACACAGTTTTAATCTGCCAGGAAGTTTCATTATTCCATTCCATTCATCTACAGAGATCAAGCCAAGCAAGAATTACAAGGTATGTTAGACCAAGGTATCATTGAACCAGCTGTTAGTCAATATATTAATCCTTTTCACATTGTTAACAAGAATGATGGCTCACTTCGTCTTGTATTGAATTCACGTCAGATCAACGAAATCATCGTTACTGAAACCGATCGTCTGCGAACACAGGAAGAACTCTTTGAAAAATTTCACAGAACGTCAATGTTTTCTACTTTGGACCTAAAATATGGATTCTGGCAAATTCAACTTCATCCTAACTGCAGAAAATACACTGCTTTCCTTTGTTTCGGTAACTGCTAGCAATTTGGTAAATTGCCTTTTGGGTTAACAATTAGCTCCGCTCCATTCATCTGTGCGACGAATACTATTCTTCCAAATGAATTAAAAGACAGAATCATCACATACAATGACAACATTCTTGATTGGAACACAATTATGTTCTTCGCATGCTATTGCAAACTTTTCTTAGAGAAGGTGTTACTGTGAACCTAAGTAAATCTCATTTTCGTAAGGCTAGGTCACGTAATTTTGGCAGACGGCATTACGCCCGATCCCGCCCAACTACAAGCCATCTGTGAAATTTCAACTTCGTCTACCAAAAAACAACTTCGCAGCTTCCTCGGTTTGATCAGTTTTTTCGCCGTTTCATACACCGCTAAATTATGTTACGTTACTGGTAAAAATACTATCTGGTCGTAGGATGACCAAGTACAGTCCGAGTTTCCCAATCTAAAAAATGCTTTCCTTAACGGTCCTCTTCTATCAGATCCTGACCCGACAAAGAATTTATCGATTGCTGCAGACAGCTCCACGATTGCTCTTGGTGTTTATGTATTTCAGGAAATAGAAGAAAATAGTGCACCTGTTAAGAAAAACATCGCGTTTGCTAGTCGCATCCTCACATCGGCTGAAAAAAATTATTCTATCACCGAAGTCGAAACGTTATGTACTGTTTGGGCTTTCACTAAATTTCGCTTCTTTCTCTACAGCAGACGCACAACAGTTTACACAGATCACAGAGCTATTCAGTTTCTTTTATCAGCTAAATTCACACATGGCAGACTTAGTCGTTGGAAACTTTATTTGCAGGAATTTGATTTTACGATTCTCCACATCTCAGGAAACCAGAATACTGTAGCAGATGCACTTTCATGCTCTCTGCACGGTCACCAGCAACATATCGCCGCTAATCTCTGTCAAACCAATTTCAGCCTCCTCTACATTAAACAGGTAGCTTTTTAAAGTTTTGTTTCAGAATCATTAAAGGACATCGCCAGAAAGCAGAGCAAAGACGACGTCTGGAAAGAGATCAAACTTCTGTGGCGTTACAACAATCAGAACTTACTACACCATGCACAATAACATTCTGTTTCACCGCGCTCGCCCTGACAGTGATAATTGCACTTTCTGCATACCTGAAGAACTTGTCAATAAATTAATCTGGTATACACACTTGAGCTACGCCCATCATGGTGCCCGCAAATGTTTTTTGATCCTACGACAGAACTGTTACTTTAAAAATATGGAAAAGCATATTTGAGGAGTCTTGGCAACTTTCAAATTTTTCCAAAAAGTTAAATCTTCTACAGCATCTCACATTGCCCCTCTGTACCTCATTGTGCCCGCAAAATTAAGACATATGGCAGCTGCTGACCTATTTGGATCCATTGCAAGAACTAATAAAGGTTTGTGTTGCATATTTGTTGCTGTAGAACCAACTTCGAAATTGTACCTTTCACTCCATTACGAAAAGCCACAGGTAGAACTGTTTCTAATGCTTTTACTAAATATTTTTTTGCTTCATGTTGGACATGTTCAGAAGGTAATCTCCGACAATGGACCGCAATTTCGATCAGTATCTGCAAGCTAGAAATATTACATCCATTTTTATTTCCAGATTCAGTGCTTCTTCCAACCCATCACAGCGCATAATGAAATAGATTGGAGAACTTTGTCGTACCTACTGTCACAAAAAAAAACATAGTGATTGGGACAAGTAAATTACAATTTTCATGGCGTCATCCGTTCCATAGCAAACATCTCCACTATGCTTTCGCCGTATCTTGTGTTGAAAACTGTAGATCCACCTAATAAAATTCGTGAAATTGTTTCTTTTCCTACCACAAAAAGATTATAGACATGGCACACAGCAATATAAAGCGTGCACCACAGTGCCGCAAATGTCAACAAAAACAGGTTAGTAACCTCCAGGAATTTCGCATAGGACAAAAACTGTTGGTACACACTCGCTACTTATGCAACAGAGGAAAATGTAGTTGCAGTAAATTTGAACTTTCATATTCCGGACCTTTTAGTTTTCGATACATAATCTTCGCCATCCCAATGTGGTTCATATTAAAAACTTATGGAAAAGAAAATCGTGGGGCAATCATCACACCAACAATGTCAAGCACTTTAAAGAATAACTTTTGCTTTGGTTCAATACATGTCGCTTGGTAGAAGTTTGGTGGTCACATACCGCAACTATTTCTTTTTCCCTTTCAGCTTTCAATAATTTTTTTGTTACTTTTCAGGAAATATGATACTTGGCATTTGTTTTGCAAAAGTCGCTATTTGCATTACCAGTAAATCTCAATTTACACTTATTTTGGTTTTACATGCAAGTCCACATATCTGTAAGACACACCAGACCTTTTATTTGACACATTTCCCATGTTTATACAAATTATATTGGTACCTTGTTTTGATGATTCCTTGATTATTTAGCACTTTATTTAGCTGGCGATGTGCTCAGTAGGGAGGGTCTTGCAAGTTGGTTCTCTTAACTTAAGTTTAAATCTTGCACGTTTTTCTGTTTTCATATGCATGTGCATGAAACAATAACTGAAAGAGACACAATTTATTTTGACATATGTCTAGTAGATCACATCCCTTGGGTGGTCTGGTCACTGCAAATTGTAACGCAAACATTTTTTTTTCATAATAAGAATTTGTTTTCTTTGGTATATAACCTCTAAATATCTTACGTTGATTTATTTCTGGTACTATTTTGACTTTGCTGATGCCATGTAATGTGCTTTTTTTCTGATGCTATGCTGAAATTTATGCTATTGCCTGATTAATTATTACTACTTTTTATTGGATTATTCACTCTTTGTATTTTATGATGTTACCATTTATGACCAGTCTTGTGTGCTATTTTGCAATATATCTTTTGTAATTGATGATGTCACTAGTTTACTTGCTTTCACCTATGTAGATTTAAGAAATCATGTCCATTGCACATACTCATCCATTTTGTATATTTTGTAGAACCAAAATACCAAAGTCTCATTGTATCCAAATGAGCCATTATGCTCATAAATAGAAGCACAAGAAAGTGTGAACTGTGCCACCCATAAAGGTGTACAGGAAATGCATTACATAGAAAGCATGATGTAAGTAACTTATATGGAATATTAAACACCACTGACACTGCTCACCTGGTTCCTGGCTGGCTTTTATAAACATTTCCTGTTAGTGCATTAGGTAAATTAGGCAGATTGCCTATAATGTTTAGGATTTAAGATATTTTTCTCTGCATTTTTGTTAGGTATAAGAGTATTATTAGAATATTTACTGAGTGTTCATGCCCTGAGCTGCACCAATTTTCAGTGTTCATGCCATGAGCTGCACTCCAATAATAAAGATTATATTAATATATTGATGAGTTTTCTGTAATGATATTGTATGATGTTGATATATATTTTGTGTATGTTGTGTCCTTTCTAGGAAAAGCTTTCTTACCTTGTGCCACATGATTGGATGTGTTTGTGGAAAACTATCACAGAAGCTTTACACCTAGGATCATTTTTTCACCATTCCTTATGAGATTGCATATGACACTGCCTTCTTATGTTATCATACATGACTGATTTTTTTCCCGGTTAATAATCACATTTCCAGGTTCTACTATTTCTGCAAGTCACCCTCATCTTTGCACATTTGTCTCATGATTTATTAGAATATGTTAAATTTACCTAGTCAGCAAGCTATATTGCACTTATTATTCCTGTTTTTACGCTTGCATATACTATAATCATATTTTTTCCTTCCTTGACTGAAGACAATTGACAATTGACTGCAAATCATTTTCTTTACAGATAAAGTGCACTGCCCTCATCAATCGTTCCCATATCCTGCCCTGTAGATATGCACATTGTTAGAGATACAGATTATTTAATAGACTGAAATTCATGAATGCCTGAGGGTGCTATACAACCTATAAATATTGTGTCTTTACTCATATGGTACTATACATTGATTCCATGACTCTATTTGTCTAATACATACTCATAAAGACCATACATACCCATACTTTCACATACTACTATTTATGCACTTTGTACTTCTAAAAGCCATATTGAGTTGCATATTCTCATTCAGAATTATGCATAGGCCTCTGAGTACCACATAAAGTTATAGGTAAGAGATATTTTATTATACTTTCTAAGCTTTGATGTTTATTTCATGTAAAACTAGGCCACTTTGAGCCACATTTTAGCTATTAAGGGCAGTATTTATTTCATTTTAAACTAGGCAGACTTTCAGCCTCAAGGATGATTCCTGTCACATTTTAGCTATTAAGGTCAGCATTTATTTCATATAAAACTAGGCCACTTTGGGCCACAAAGATGATTTCTGTAGCATTTTTGAGCTACTACGGCCAGCATTTATGTATATGGAAAGGCATCTTGGTGCCTCTGATTGATATTTTCTATACAATTGTTTTTTATTAAGATTTGCATGTATTCCAAGTACAAAGTCACCTGGCGCCATTCAGTTCATGATTTTACAGTTAGGTTTTCTTAAGTAATTATGTCTCAATATTTCATATACAAGGCCACTGAGAGCCATAGCATAATGCTATGAACCAGTGATGTTCTCTGTTGTGTTAGATTATTCTATGTCTAATTGGCAGCCTGATGCCACAGTTATTGATTTTGTCATATTCAGAGTTCACTTTCAGTTTTGCCTATTCACTGTGATGTAAAGCATTGTTGTGTCATCCAGTATGAAATTTCATTAAGATACTGAACTTTTTCTGATCAGGTAGATTACTCTATGTTGACATTAGGTAGAAATGGTCATGTTCTACTACCTTACCTTTGTTACCTTTTCATACCTTCCATTATCCAGTCCCCTACCTCTGTTCATGGGTATTGGAGCAATTTATTATTGGTATGCATAATTCAACATAAGTGACTATATGTATGTCTTTTGGATCTCAGATGAATCTCCACTATGAAGAACAGTGACGATGCAAATGATCACATTATTGACATTATGATAATCGCCAGTTGTGTTTGTTGGTAATCTGTTGCTGAGTACCTATTGTATCTCTACAAATGACTGAGGAACATAATAACGAGTTTCAGATGTCTTGGTACACTGAATGCAATCCACATTGGTCACTATTCATTTGTTGAACCTGTACAAAAGAAAATGAAATGCACTTTATGATGCAGTCACTTCAATATGCTCTTAGGCTTCAGCCATGCTCTTCCTTTCCCTTGCTCAATCCTATATCATTATCTTGACAATTAGGGTAGTATACTGATTTTGCCCTAAATGATTTACTTGTCAGCAACCTTGTTTATGAGACAATTTACTCATATTATAATCAGATTATAATTCATGCTAGTGCACCTGAACACAAGCAATTCTTTCAAGTTTAATGATGTTATACAGTTAGATTTTTTGTACAATCATGACAGGTTGCTTTATAATGGTCCTTAGGTTTGCACTGTAATGGTTTAATACTACTCAAAGTTTCTGCTTGTCAGTAGTGAGATAAATTTACCACACATTTGTTGTACAATGCACATCCAAATATGTGTCATATTTATTAAACCCTGCTAAAGAGTTGTGAAAGGAATCTGCTGGGGCAAACTTGTATGTGGCACCCCAGTATGACAATAATATTAATGTAAATTAAAATGGAACTATGATTTTATAAACAATGTATGTCTCTGATAGGTTTTATAATGTGGATCGCTGACTGTGCACGACCTCAGAGCCAAAGATACTGCTTCTGGTCTGAGACTTAGTTTTGGAGTAAGAAAAGTGCTTGGCGCACAGTTGTAGGTAGCTGTCTGTGAGCAAAATATATGGAGTAGGCAGTTTTTGTGGTGTGCTCAGTGAAGCCGCCAAGTGTTAGATTAATATAGGAATTACGAGAACATCAAAGCTGAAGTCTTCATGCAAGCAAGGCAAAGATGTTAAATAATTATGGTTTTCGTTTTGCCAGTGCGTTAATATATATGAGTTAGCTGATGATTGTTAATTGTTGAGTAACCCCATAATTTATGTAAACTTATTTATAAAAAGGCTAAATAGACATTTCACATTTGCAATATTTCTAAGATTTGTTAACACAGTTATATGTAATTTGATGATTTGTACTTTTGCTGGTTTATTGAGGTTGGATAATATTTGCTGTAAAAAATTTCATTGCTTGCAGATCAGACAGTAAATATGATATATTATTCTAACAAATGTAACTTCAATTGTCAAATGTTTTTGAAAAGACAAACTTAACTTGCAGTATAATTTTGCTAAAAAGAAATCAATGTTAGTAATTCACCACAATCAGTACCGACTTTGTCCAGGTCATATGTTCTTTATAGAAGTTGGATTTTCTTAAATGTTTTCATTTAACAGCCAAAAGAATTTCAAGTACATTTCAAAGTATTATGGCCAGCATTGCACGATGCTGAGCCTGTAGCTAGCATATTTTTATTTTTGTATGAGAGACCAGAATATATCACATTCCACCATTGCTGCTTTAGAGGTTAGACAATATAAATATTTGTATGCACTCGCCATCATTCAGTGTATTCCATACAAAGCAGAATAATTTTCCTAAGTATCCAAAAATTATTATCTTTTAAAGAAGGTTACAATGCGCAGTTTGTAGTTAATTTATTCTTCCTTGTCATAAGAAAAGTGGGTCATTTGACACACACTCAAGAAAGTCTTGAGCAGTGTAAAGTACTTTACTTTTCATCCATCTTGAAAGACTAGTTTTAAATTTATTTACTGGCACTATGTAAGTATTTCAGGCAATTTGTTGAAGTAAACATATCCAAGATATCTGTAACTGTTACCAGTCTTTGTAAGCCTAGCATATCGCACATTAATTGTATGTCCACTTCTTGTGTTAGATTGGTTATGAACAGTCCTCCTTAGGTCAAATTTACTTAGATTCTCTTTAACAAATACAGAGCAGTTGTAAATATACAGTCTAGGCAGTGTCATTATATTTAGCTGCTTAAAATAATCTCGACACGATTCACGTGGACTAAGTCCTGCAATGCACCTTACAGCTTTCTTTTGCCATTTAAACACTAATTTTGAGCCAACAGAATTCATCCACAATAGTATTCCATAACTCACGTCTGAATGGAAGAATGCAAAACATGCATTTAATAGAAGTTCTTTACTGACACTGCTCCTCAGCTTGTGCAGCAGACAGATGACATGTGCTTGTCTTCCACATAATTTCCCTGTATAGGTATCCCAGCTGAGGTTTTGATCTGTGTGAAATCTTAATAATTTGACTGTTTTGTTCTCTTGACTGCGGGCATTCAGAATGAATACAATGTCTTCAGTTTTACTATTATTCTTCTGCAGTACATTTACCTCAGACCAAATAGTACATCTGTCCACTGCCACTGCAATGCAATATTGCACATCTTCAAGGTTGGTACCTGTCCACAGCTCGTGGTCTAGGGCCTAGCACTGCTGCCTCTGGTTCGTGGGGTCCCAGGTTCAATTCCCAGCCAGGTTGGGGATTTTATCTTCCTGGGGACTGGGTATTTGTATTGTCCTCATCATTTCATCATCATTATCATCATTTGTGAGAGTGAATATATTGGATTATGAAAAGAAAATGGACTATGTAAAAATTGGGATTTTGTATGGGCTCTGATGACCACGCAATTGAGCGCCCCACAAATCAAACATCATCATCATCAAGGTTGGTACCACATGTGATGAGTGTTATGTCATATGCCTATAGCTCTGCATCACATGGTACAACTATGGGTAAATTGTTTGTGTAAATAATGACACCAAGCGAGCTGGCGCAGTGGTTAGCACATTGGACTTACATTCAAGAAGACGATTGCTCAAAACTGCATCCAGCTGTATGGATTTAGATTTTCCATGATTTGCCTAAATTGCTTCAGGCAAATGGTGGGATGGTTCCTTTGAAAGGGCATGGCCGATTTCCTTCTGCATCCTTCCCTAATCAGATGGAACTGATGACCTTAATGTTTGGTTCCCCCCCCCCCCCCCCAAACCAACCTAAATAACGACAAAGAAATGTCCAATAACAGATCCTTGAGGTTCACATTTTGCAACTGGAAGACATTCTGACATTTGATTATTTACTGTAACTAACTGTTTTTTTACTTTCAGAGTTCAAGTGCATTAGGCATAGAGCATTCTCTCTCACTCTGTACTGGTAGAGTTTTTTATGAGAATATTGTGGGAGATCATATCAAAAGCTTTCCTGAGGTCCCACAGTGTAGCACAGATAAAATCTTTATTTTCAAAAGTTGTATATTTTTCCTACCAAGCTCTCAACTGCTTTGACTGTAGAAAGGCTGGATCTGAAACCATACTGTGAGGAGGTAAGTACACTGGTGTTCAAAATTAAAGCAACAAACCGAATTATTTTATTTTGGCACAAAACGATATAATCAGGTGGTAGAAAGCAGAAACCATATAAAGAATGCAGAAGATAAACAACTACAACATTCATAATGGCATACAAAAATTGTCTTCGTTTTTTCCAACTTAACAGATTTACACACAGAATTCGGCCTCTGGTTAATCCCCTCAGTATGGGGTACGACCACCTCTGGCAGCAATACAAGCCTAACAAACGATGGGGCATTCTGTGAATAATGCCATGAATCCCATGTTGAGGCAATAATGCCCATTCTTATTGCAGCGCTGCTCATAAGTCTTGGAGAGGGGTTGGTGAACGGTGAGATGATGCAACCCTTGTCCCTAGTGCAGCTCAGATGCGCACTAGGGATTCAAATCGGGAGAGCAAGCAGGCCACGCCATGCATGTAATATCTTCCGTTTCCAAGAAAACATCAACCACTCATGCTCTATGAAGTCGAGCATTATCGTCCAGCACCATGAAGTCTGGGCTGCAGCACCTCACAACAACCACACATGAGGTACCAAGATCTTGTCACAATACATCACAGCAGTAAAACCTTGTTGATTTAACTGTACAATTTCATGAAGTGGTCACCATAATCCCTGGCCACACCAATAGAGATCATCCTTGAAATCAGAGTCTTTCCACAGTACTTGGATCCCAAAATCGTGTTCCACGTTCCTTCCAAATGTGAATCTGGCGTGTATCACTGTTCAGATCAAATTGGGACTCATCTGTGAAAAGAACATTGGCCCACTGTTCGACCGTCTAGGTGGCATGTTGATGGCTCCACTCTAGACGTTCCCTTCTGTGAAGATGCGTCAGAGGTACACATACAGCAGGTCTTCGACAATAAAGGCGATTTTGCCGAAGTCTTCTGTACACTGTTTGCTCGCTACAACACGTCCACTGGATGCCGTGAGGTCAGATGCCAGTTGCTGTGTCTTATTAAGGCGATACTGTTGGCCCTAACAGCCAAATAATGGTTCTCTCTTTCTGATGTTACACGTGATCAGCCACATCCTGGTCTTTAGGATAGTTTCGATCTTTATAAACTGTCGCCACATCCGAAAAACAACAAAACGACTCACATTAAGCCATTGGACCACATCAGTTTGCAATTGTCCTGCTTCCATTCTTCCCATGGCTCTCCATCATGGAAAGCCTGGTCGGCATCTTCTCTGTGCCATACTGCGCCGTCTATGACTGTGTACCCAGCGATTGCAAATGTGGGACTACCCAGCAAACACTATCCCATTTGATAGGTGTCCTGACATCATTGTTGGTGTGAATGTCCATTGGCCAGAATTCCATTTTCCGTGTAGGATACGATCGTACAGACATCTATTGACAGTTTGTATGATTGTATGGTGAATTAGACAGAGGATGGGGGAAATAGTGGTTTGTTGGTTTAATTTTGCCCGTCTGTATACATAATTATGTTTAAAATATTGATTCATCTGTTTATGTATGCAGTATCTTTTATTTTTAATATTATGAGTATAAGTGATATAGGTCAATAGTTACCTGGAGATGCTATATCTCCTTTCTTATGCACTTGTTTAACTACAGATATTTTTAAACATGCTGGATGAATATCTTAATTTAAAATTTTCTTGATTAGTTTGGTCACTGGCATTACAATTTGATTTCTGATATATTTAATAACCGAAAGCTTTCTGTCCACTTACTGTTCATTTCTGGCAGCAGTGCCATTGCTTAACTCGCATCCTTCGTAATGGTGTCATCTGCCTGAGGACTGACAAAATGTGCGTTTAGAATATCAGGTGGTATTGGTATCTGGTATACTTTGTCAACACACTGTATTTATGTTTTAATAATTTCCCATGCGTCTCTGCATTTATTCACTGAGTTCAATATGTATGTATGACCTGTAAATCTTTCTCCACTTCACATACATTTCCTTTTCAGCATAATTACGCTGACATCAGTCGTGACAGAGTAGCATTATGATCGTTATTCTACTTTGATTTCGGGTGTACCAGTTTTTTAAATTTTGCAATTTGGTGCAGCGATTTTGCTTCAATATTTTCTTGTAGTGTTTAGGACAATATGCTTCAAATTAACATTTTTAAAAATTTTTTGGTAGTTTCATTTGCATCAGCAGTGATTATTATTTTATCCAACTGTATTAAATTCAGTTTACTTGTCAACTTGTTTAGATTTGATTCATTGACTGGTCTTACAATTTTTCTATGTTTAGTGGAAGTTTCAATGATTTTACTGCTAAGAGTTATCTGAGCCATAGTCCCTCATGCTCAGTAAAGCATAGTTTGATTGTTACAAATTCTATTTTGTGTATATGAAAATTACATATCATATTATCTAGACCTGCTTCCTTCCTTGTGTGTTTGTCATTTGTGCAATGGAAGTTAAGGTTTCTTAATGCAATTAGGAAATGATCAACATTTATGTTCTTAAACCTAATGCCTATATTGCTATCAATATAGTATTCTATGATCTTTCTGTTAGAGTAGCAAGATTATTAGTTTTCCCAGAAGCTTCACAAACATTTCTTCATTGTGTATCTGGGGCAGTATACTGAAGCTAGTATAATTTCCTGTTTTGGCAAAATTATGGCTGTAGCTTCCAGTTTTGCTTCTATGCACACTCCACCAACATCTATAACGTCATAGCTTAGGTTTACACTATTTTTAAAATATACTGATACACCACCATGTTTAACACTTGTTTTACAGTAACTGGCTGCCAGTTCATATCCAAACAACAGACTTAATTTTAGTTCATTGCTAAGTCAATGTTCAGTTATTAAAATCACAGAGCAGTTTAACTTTTCCAGCCAGTATTGGCTTTCATTAAGTTTATTCTTAAGAGCCTGCACATTAATATGTAAAAATATTACATGTGCACATATCTTGCTGTGGTTTTCCTGTAGCGCTTTGGAAAAAAAAATCAGTGAAGTGGAATGGAACTGCTGCTTTCCTCTTCCTAAGTGGACGATCATTTGATGAGTTTTCCAATGCTGACTGCTCCACTTCTCGTAGGCATCCACCGGTTCTGCGTCTTTTGGTGGAGCATCGACTTGTTCTGTAGCTTTTGGTGAGGCATCGACTTGTTCTGCAGCTTCTGGTGCGGCATCCATTTGAGCTGCAGCTTGTCGTAAGGCATTCATTTGTCGAGCAGTTGCTCCACCTGTAGTTGTTTCTTTTTTCTCTTGGTGAAGTTATTTTCTGAACTCTTGGTATTATTTTTGTTGAATCTGTGTACTTGCGGGATTCAGTCTCAGTCACGAGATTAGCTGATGATGCAGAGAGTATTTGTATTGGTTTTTGGTCACAATGTTGGCTATTATTTCGGCTGCCAGTCGTTTATCCAATTTACATGCAGACAACGCCAAGTATGAAAACTGCGACCAATACAGATTATGTCCACAATTTCAACGTCTCTGAATTCTACATCTGTACTCGGTAAACCGCCTTGAGGTGTTTCGCATTCACTGCAAACGCTGTTGAATATATTATTTGGAACTGTTATTTCCTTTGACATAACAGTTTTCTGGGTGTCTGCGTAGACCCAGAAGAAGGCCGCTACAACCGTTGCCGAAACGTTGGTTTCTCTCCAGCGGTAGTTTTATACATTATGATGCGGTATCACACCCAGAAAACTTTTATGTCGATTGGCTCTGGATGCGGAAGCCTATGCAATTTTTTTATTTCCATGTTTACAGAAGATCACTCTTGTAAATCGTACGTTCCAAACAATAACATAGTTATGAGTAAGACAGCTAGACACTTTTTTAAATTACTTGCAGTTACTTGCTTTTCATTTCTGTATATGTCGTTCAATTCGCCTACTAGAATTACCCAGTCCTTTTGATTTAAATTGATACAATCTGCAAATATTACTAGTTTCCATATTTCTGATAGAGGGGCATTTGGCTCGTGTAGCCACATTCGCGTGTACTTTTCGTGGATTTTTCCACACGTTTGCTTACACTATGTCTAAGTTACAGCACACACTTTCACTTAGTTCTGTTGTACTCCGATTTTCCATCATAGTATTCGAAAGTTCATCACACTTTAACCTATGCGTATCTTCTATTAGTGGCAAAATAATTTATTTTTTGGTATCCATTTTACCTTTTTCTGTTCAATTCATTTTGGTCACATTTTGCATACAACCGTATTTTTCATTTTGAAGTTGCGTCTGCACGCTCAAAATGTAATATTGTTTTACATTTGACACATGCAATACCTTTATGAGCTCGCTTTTCACAGTAGTAATATCCAGTCTCGACAAATATGTCCACATTACTGTTATAGGACGTGGTTGGTACGCAAGCAATCTCTTTTTTTTCGTTTTTATGTATATATTGCTCTTGTTTTGGTAATATAACACACGAGGCACTTATTTTCACGGTGAACGCTGTATTGTTTGAACTTCAGACACTTTTTCTCGCAATTTCTTTGTTTACCAGCAGGAATATCATACTCGCGATTTACACTAAAATCAGTGGAAAATGAAATATTGGTTTGTAGTTTCAAATATAGCTTAATGAATATATCTTCTAGAGAATTCTTCGCCTACTTGGAGAGAGACGCGACACGTCAAGTGATATCGACCGAGATCGATGCCGTTTGGTAGCACTGCGGAATAACTGTGCTGTGTGCTTTGTTCGTGTGAAGTTGAGGGACTGTGATAGGAGGAAACGGTTTTCTATGTTTTGTTTATGTGTGTAGTTTCATGATCGTTTTTGTATGAGTATAAGTGACAGCATTGATTCCGATTTTAATGGAAGTTGCTCTGATGAATGCGTTGCCACGGAAACCTCCCTGAAACAGTCTCCAACGATGGTTATTAATGTTGACGAGGATTCTGCAAATAGATGTGATGCATTGAAACCTATGTGTCCCTTAGTCGATTTAACAGACGCAAGTGATCGATCCAGCTGCTCAAGTAGTAATCTGAAGGGAGATGCCGTGAGAAAAAAAGAACCCATATTCAGTATAAGGTTTAGGGATCAAGGGACGGCAAGGTTAGTGTTTGTATTTGTTTGTGTTTATTTTGTTAGACTGCCAGCTTTTCGACAGTTACATATTGGCGATCTTTAGCTTGTAGTGTAGTTCGTAGTCTGTTTGTATTAAAGACAACGGATTGTTTGTTCTAATGTCTTCCATTGTTTGTGTTTTCTTCTGGCAGTCCAGAGACACCATATAGGCCTATATTAATTTTTCTTTCTTGCCTGCTTGTGTGTGTTTTCTACCGGTTCTCTACGAACTTACAACGATATACGTATGACTGCTTTGTCTCTGTTCCCTTTCAGCAGCTTAATTTACCGCATTTTTCTCTTCTTTCATTAATTAAATTGAATACCTCGTGTGTTATACAGGGATTTCTACTAGGCGTTTTCTTTTTATGTATGTGATTCTCTTCTGCCTTCCCAATTTCATCTCTCAGACCTGCCCAGTTGTCTTCTGTTGCATTTCTTTTACCTTTTTCAGTAACATGTTGCCTAATGCTTTCTCTGAAACACTCAATAACTTCTGGTTCATTCAGTATATCCAG
The DNA here is from genome assembly GCF_023864345.2 of Schistocerca serialis cubense. Classification (NCBI taxonomy): domain Eukaryota; kingdom Metazoa; phylum Arthropoda; class Insecta; order Orthoptera; family Acrididae; genus Schistocerca; species Schistocerca serialis. The sequence continues at coordinate 1,094,630,294 of NC_064638.1, forward strand.
GTCCCATCTCCTTAAATTTCTGCATTTGTCTAATTTATTTTGTTTTAGTCTGCAGTTAACAGCCACTAAACAATGGTTAAAATACAGACCCACCTCTGGAAATGTCGTACAGTTTAAAATCTTGTTTTGAAATCTGTCTTCCTGTTATGTAATCCATCTGCAACTGTCCAGTGTCCAAGATATCTTCTACATATACAACCTTCTTTCATGACTCTTCAACAAATTGTTAGTGATGATTAAATCATTCTCAATGCACTTCCACATATGCAACCTTCTTTCATAACCCTTCAACAAATTGTTGGTGATGAATAAATCATTCTCCGTGCAAAGTTCATCCAGGTGGCTTTCTCTTTCATTCCTTTCCCCCAGTCCATGTTCGCCTACCATTTTTCCTTCTCTTGCCCTTCCGTCTACTGAATGCTAGTCACCCATCAAAAATTCTCGTATCCTGTAACCATCTGAATAATATCCTTCATATCATCACATGTTCTTTCAATTTTTTCGTCATCCACAGAGCTAGTTGGCATATAAACTTGTATAACTGTGGTTGATGTTGGCTTTGTGTCTATCTTTGCTATGATAATGCATTCACTATACTGGTTATAATAGCTTACCCACATTCTTATTTTCTTACTCATTATTAGGCTTACCTCTGCATTATCTCAATGTTATTTTGTGTTGATAACCTTTACTGACTTGACAGAAGTCCTGTACTTCCTGGCACTACATTGCACTAATTCTTACTGCATCTACAGGGTGTTTCAAAAATGACCGGTATATTTGAAACGGCAATAAAAACTAAACGAGCAGCGATAGAAATACACCGTTTGTTGCAATATGCTTGGGACAACAGTACATTTCCAGGCGGACAAACTTTCGAAATTACAGTAGTTACAATTTTCAACAACAGATGGCGCTGCAAGTGATGTGAAAGATATAGAAGACAACGCAGTCTGTGGGTGCGCCATTCTGTAAGTCGTCTTTCTGCTGTAAGCATGTGCTGTTCACAACGTGCAAGTGTGCTGTAGACAACATGGTTTATTCCTTAGAACAGAGGATTTTTCTGGTGTTGGAATTCCACCGCCCAGAACACGGTGTTGTTGCAACAAGACGAAGTTTTCAACGGAGGTTTAATGTAACCAAAGGACCGAAAAGCGATATAATAAAGGATCTGTTTGAAAAATTTCAACGGACTGGGAACGTGACGGATGAACGTGCTGGAAAGGTAGGGCGACCGTGTACGGCAACCACAGAGGGCAACGCGCAGCTAGTGCAGCAGGTGATCCAACAGCGGCCTTGGGTTTCCGTTCGCCGTGTTGCAGCTGCGGTCCAAATGACGCCAACGTCCACATATCGTCTCATGCGCCAGAGTTTACACCTCTATCCATACAAAATTCAAACGCGGCAACCCCTCCGCGCCGCTACCATTGCTGCACGAGAGACATTCGCTAACGATATAGTGCACAGGATTGATGACGGCGATATGCATGTGGGCAGCATTTGGTTTACTGACGAAGCTTATTTTTACCTGGACGTCTTCGTCAATAAACAGAACTGGCGCATATGGGGAACCGAAAAGCCCCATGTTGCAGTCCCGTCGTCCCTGCATCCTCAAAAAGTACTGGTCTGGGCCGCCATTTCTTCCAAAGGAATCATTGGCCCATTTTTCAGATCCGAAATGATTACTGCATCACGCTATCTGGGCATTCTTCGTGAATTTGTGGTGGTACAAACTGCCTTAGACGACACTGCGAACACCTCGTGGTTTATGCAAGATGGTGCCCGGCCACATCGCACGGCCGACGTCTTTAATTTCCTGAATGAATATTTCGATGATCGTGTGATTGCTTTGGGCTATCCAAAACATACAGGAGGCGGCGTGGATTGGCCTCCCTATTCGCCAGACATGAACCCCTGTGACTTCTTTCTGTGGGGACACTTGAAAGACCAGGTGTACCGCCAGAATCCAGAAACAATTGAACAGCTGAAGCAGTACATCTCATCTGCATGTGAAGCCATTCCGCCAGACACGTTGTCAAAGGTTTCGGGTAATTTCATTCAGAGACTACGCCATATTATTGCTACGCATGGTGGATATGTGGAAAATATCGTACTATAGAGTTTCCCAGACCGCAGCGCCATCTGTTGTTGAGAATTGTAACTACTGTAATTTCGAAAGTTTGTCTGCCTGAAAATGTACTGTTGTCCCAAGCATATTGCAACAAACGGTGTATTTCTATCGCTGCTCGTTTAGTTTTTATTGCCGTTTCAAATATACCAGTCATTTTTGAAACACCCTGTAATTTCTACCTACCCATTTCCTTTTTTAAATTCTGTAACCTACCTACCCCATTAAGGGCGCTAACATTCCACATTCTGACCCGTAGGAGGCCAGTTTTGTTTTTGGTAATGACAGTATCCTCATGAGTAGCCCCTGCCTGAATCCAAATGGGGGACTGTTTGACCTTCGAAATATTTTAGCCAAGACGTCTCTTGAGTTTGAATTTGAGTGTTAGTGAAGTTATCTGCTCATGTATAATAGGTCTAGATGAAACCAAGTTAATTTTTTTCCCACTTGATTCCACTGTGACAGGTTTAGTATCATTCAAAGATAGTCTATGGCCAGTAGTTTTGGAAATACCCAGATTGTGCAATATTAGTTTCAGGCAACCTACCAGATACAGACTGGTATGTATGTGGATTCATTGCAGGGTGTACAGACAGTCAGTCAGTCTCTCAATGTACTTTTGAACACTGTTTTCCAAAAACTGTCCTGGGCAGCTAGTTCGCCAGCCCCACACAATGGAAACATTTTAGACCTTGTAGCTACAAACAAGCCTGACATTATTGACAGCATCAGTATAGAGATGGAGATTACTGACCATGATTTCATCATGGCAACTATGATTACTGAAGTTAATAAATCACTCAAGAAGGCTAGAAAGAGCAGATAAGCACCTGTTAGTATCCTGTATGATAGAGGAATGACGGGTAAAATGTAAGCAGATTGTAAATGGTGCTACAGAAAAGTATGTGCCAAGTAAGTGGATTAAGGACAGAAAAGATCTACCATGCTTTAACAATGAAATTCAGAAAATGCAGGTTGTTGCACACTCAATTCAAAAGGGAAAGCACAAATGATAGCAGGGTAAAGTTAGAGATTTGTATGACTGTAGAAAGATTGATGCATGGAGCATAAAACTTCCGTCATACATTGGCAGAAGATCTTGCTGAGAACCCGAAAAAGTTCTAGTCCTACATAAAATTGCTACAGCTGTTTAAGGCTTCTGCACAGTCACTCATTGACCACTATGGTGTGGCAATAGAAGAAAGCGAAAGGAAAGCCAAATTTTTAAATTTCGTGTTTAAGAAGTCATTCACGCACGAGAATCATACAATCATATTACCGATTGACCTTCGCACAATTATCGTATGGAGGACACTAATAAGCATCCCTTGCATAGAGACACAACTGAAAAAGTTGAAAGAGAATAAGTCAGCTGGTCCACATGGAACCACAGTTTAGTTTTACAAAGGGTACCCTACAGTGCTGGCCCCTTACTTAGCTTGCATTTATTGCAAATCTCTCACACAGCACAGAGTCCTAAGTGACTGGGAAAAAAGTGCAAGTGAATCTTCTACATATGAAGAGTAAAAGAACAGACCTGCAAAATCACAGACCAGTATCCTCAGCATGGGTTTGCTCAGAATTTTTGAACGTAATTTCGATTTGAAGGTAGTAAATTTCCTTGAGATGGAAAAACTTCTGTTCATGAATTGGCACAGTTTTAGAGAGCATCACTCATATGAAACTCAGCTTGCCCTTTACACACAAGATATCCTGCAAACTATGGATGAAGGGCAACAGGCAGATATCATATTCCTAGCTTTCTGAAAAGCATTTGGCACTGTGTCCCACTGCAGAATGTTAATGAAGGTACAAGCATACAAAATAGGTTCCCAGATACGTGAGTGGCTCGAAGACTTCTTAAATAACAGATCTAAGTACATTGCCCTAGATGGCAAGAGTTCAGCAGAGACAAGGGTGTCGTTGGAAGTGCTCCAGTGAAGAGTGGTAGGATTGGTGTAATTTTCCAAAAAGATAACTTATCTGGCAGACTGGGTGAGCAGCAATCTGCAGCTGTTGTTGTTGTTGATGATGATGATGATGATGATGATGGTGTGGTGTTCGGTAAGGTGTTAAGTGACTGTAGAAGAGTGCAAGAGGACTTAGACAATATTTATAGTTGATGTGATGAATGTAGAAAAATATAAGTATATCGGCATAACATTGAAAAGCGATATGAAATGGAACAAGCATGTAAGGATTGTAGAAGGGAGATGACGGATGGTCTACTACAGCTTACTGGTAGAATTTTAGCAAAGTGTGGTTCATCTGTAATGGAGACTGCATATAGAACACTAGTTCGACCCTTTCTGGAATGCTGCTTGAGTGTTTGGGATCCCCACCATGTCGGATTAAAGGAAGACATTAAGCAGTTCAGGGACGGGCTGCAAGATTTGTTACCAGAAGGTTCAAACAACTCACAAGTATTACAGAGATGCTTCGGGAACACAGATGGGAATTCCTAGAGCAATGGTTCCCAACCTGAGGATAATTACTCCTGAGGGGTAAAATGAAATTTTCTAAGGGTAAAAAAAATGATTCAGTATTGTATGTGTCTCAAAATTGAACTGTTTTCAAAAGATCATTAGTATTAATTATCACTACTTCATAAAACTGTAATATTAGTTACATAAGTTACCAACAATGGCATTTTTTATTAGCATGTGAGACAATGTGGTGGAGGTTACAGCGTGTGAAATGTTCCTCACCTACTGCACATATACTTTGTCTAACCTATCTGTGACTGTGAAACTGATACACATATGCTTAAGTATATCATATATACCTTCTCCAAGTTGTTTGTAGTTCTCACAATGGACCAGAAACTGCTTCATTCTTCACTTCACAACAATAAACAATGTAACTTGAGTCACAAAACGGAAATACAGAAGTGTCCGATTCCTCCCATCTGCTTTGACCCATGATGTCACAAATATGGCGGAAACGACCATACACCACGACTCCAATATGGCACCCATGACGTCGTTACGTAACCACGATAACAAACACGAAAATACATCGAAAAAACTAACACACATGTTCCACAAAAAAAGCCTAATGACACAAATGGGACAAGCATGGGAAATTGGGGGAGGGGGAGGACAAAGTAAATATAAACAAATTTGGACACACACCTCCATACCAGACCACACAAAATGATGAAAAAAACCGACAACACAAAACCCAAATTCCACTAAACACAATATCCTCTGGAATCGGACATTTCCCTAGACCTATATAGCTCAATATCAGCTCCCGATCCCACAAATTGGAATCGAACACTTCCCATGACCTATATAGCTCAGGACCTCCAGATTCCACAAATTGGAATTGAACACTTCCCTCGACCCCAACACACAACAAATACACTAAGAACAAGAAAAATAAAAATTTACCACAACAATGTTCCGGTGCCGCAACCTAGGTTGGCCACCACAACCCCCATTCTCACACACACACACACACACACACACACACACACACACACACACACACACACACACACACACAAAAAAAAACAACAAAGAAAGACCCAACCCACCCCCCCAACCCAACCTCCCCCCTCACCCCAAAAATACCCCTAAACGAAAACCAAACGCAAAATAAAAAAATCTCAATCACACACTACAACTCAGCAAGAACTGCAACAAAATAGATCCTGCACAACTAAATCACAAACCTAACACCCCCCCCCCCCCTCATAAACAGTACCAAAAACCTAACACCCCCCCCCCCCCCCCCCCCCCCGAGCCGCAGCCACCCGCCCACCCAAACTACCCTAACTAACCACCTTCGGCCTGTTCATCTTACTAATAGCCCTTAAAAAATCCCCGGGGGGGGGGGGGGGGGGGGGGGGAAACAGCCCTCAGGGACGCTCTTCCGCCAACAGTACTCATCTAAATGAGACTGAAGGTTAGAAGAGCGCCTCTTCTCCGTCCCAAGAACTGACTTAATGACCCCCCCCCCCCCCCCACATCCACTCTATAATATTCATACAAGCCCTCGTCTCATAATTTTTAACTCTTAAACTATGGTTAACAACTAAATGATTGTACTTCCTCTCACCCAACCCCCCATAAGAAGAAAAAGCATCGGAAACTACAGTAATACCCATTTCTTTGAACTCCTCAATTAACCCCACTAATTCCGCTTTAGACCGCCCCTCCACAACCCTAAAAACACATTCCGAACACCCACCCCCTAGTACAACAGCCCCCCTACATGCAGAGACCGACCACAGACTTACCCCTCCCATACTTCCTTTTCCCAAACTGTGACTGTCCACCTCCACCACAACCCACCCAACTTACCCCTGTACGTAATAAACTCAGAATATACTTCACTGCAAAACATGCCAGTCTCATGCGCGCAAAAACTTTTAGAGGATAAATAACAAAAGTAATACGTCAACAAAACAATCTCGCACATGCCCAAACTAGACTTCTCGAACCAGGAACCGCGACGTACGGAGTGCCATAGATTATCCTTAAGGCACTGCCACATATAACCATCCCTGGTCCGAGATGCCAAAACTTTTGCCAATCTCATTTCATTCTGACAGACAGCACACTTAACCACCTCTGCGATCAACCTGAAAAGCTGTAGAAATTTGATCAGCTTCAACAGAGTCGCACACTATTCATTTTATTGGTCGTATCCATACCTAACAAGAGCAACAACAAATTAATTTACTCACAGTAACACACGACCTACAGCGAACAGCACTATAATAACTTTCACACCAAACCACTAAATCGTTAAATCACTGAAACCAGTTCTGCTCCAAACACAGCCAAAACGAGAACCAACCACTAGAATCGGTAACACCAAGCTGAACTCAATGCACCACACAACACGAAACCCCTAAACACATCACCAGAGGGCACCCTGAACCGCAACACGACGACACCTACAAACACGCCACACTCACAAATGAAACTCCGCGGCGTCATGACGTCACACACCATAACAGCCTTATGTCATGGGTCAAAGCCGACGGGTGGGATCGGACGTTTCAGTTGACCCCACAAAACAGCTATAATTAGGTAATGGTTACTATGTTGGTGTGCAGCAGTGGTCAGATGCAAAGCATTGGCAGCCTAATTTTCCAATTTCTACAATTTCGGCAATAATGGGGTACGCAACTAGTAGCTATAACGTACACTCTTTGCTTTGGCTGATTTTAAAATGAGGTTGCAGTGTGTGAGTGCAGCAAATGTCACTCGGGAGAGGAGTGGTGCAGAGGAAGCATGTTTTGTAATAAATATTTACTATCAATGTGGATAATTAGCTTTCTTTTCTGCGAAGGAGTTGTAGGTAGCATTCGCAATGGACTGAGGATTACATCATCTTTCTATAAGTACAGTGAAACCCCTATCTTACTTTTTTACTTTTTCGTTCTGTCCAGACCAAAAAAAAAAGAACGCATAATTGAGGCAAATGCAGGATTGAATAAAGTGTTAAAACTATCAAAAATTTGGGCAGAAACACATGTAATAGACGTATATGATTAAAAATCGCAATCCTCCAATACTTTGTATAAAATCTGTGAAGGAAATTAAACATACAATACAGTGTTTATGCAATAACTTGTGGTAATGAATTTCATAAGTTATTAAAAAAATCACAGATGTATAACAGCAAGTAAAAACTTGTCAAAAATATTGGTATCTGGGTACAAGGCAACCAAGCTATTTTCCGGCTTGCTACGACCTCAAATTATACATTCAAAACACGTGTTTTTGGGAGATCATCTTTGTGCTCACATAGAAAAAAGCAAAAATTGATTCAGTATTAAACCAAAAACATCACAGCAGCTAAATGGTTAAACCATAAATGCAGGCATGTGCTTAATGACAAACTTAGTCACCATGCTGTTATTGTTCAATGCTTTTATGAGCTGCACTTGATATGCACAGCACTGTTGAAGTGTTATTTTAGGCGTGATGAGAGAAACAGAGAAGTGAAAAAATGAGTTTGCTTCCCCAGTTGATGTTACAAATTTATTAGAAGTGTGAATTTATGCACACTGTGTAAAATGCAAATTTGAAAGAAAGCTCAGGTGTTACAGTTTCATGCCCTCTACCACTGCTAGCAGTCTTTACAGTCTACAGTGTGTGGTGCAAAGTGTACACAGGGGTAGTGTATGTACTTGTTGCAACTGTATCATGTCAGATTTGAACACAAAAGTCTTTAAAATGCATGCAAAATCCTTGTTTTATTTCCATGTGACACCTCTGTCATAGCACATCGTCTGAATGAAAAGTATATTTTCAGCACTTCACAAAAGGCTTTCACCCCTACCTGCACTCCTGTGGTTGAAGGGTCATTCCCTCTCTCCACACATCCAGTAGGTGAGCTCATTTTATGTGTGTTAGTGTGGTGTGCTTGCGCTGGCTATCGGGTGACTTAACAAATCACTAGCCAGAAATGGACAATGTTTCCTCAATTATGACTGAGCATATTCATCATGACTCGGTGTTTGAATGTAAGAGGTTGATGATTGATTTTGTTGCTGGATACAGTACTTCGGAAATACATGCAAAAATATGAGACTGAGTTATAAGTGGCACAAAAAAAAAGGTAGTGACTGGGTCCCTTCATCATATATTGGCTCGGTCCAGAACAATTTGTGTCGACTGTCTTGTCTTTCCAATAATGCTGCAACCTAGCAGTAGGTGTATCATAATTTACGCAGTGAAGCTAAATGTTGCAAGTTGTGTTGGCAACACTGATCTTGGATTACGTCAGCATTTCCTGTTTCACATCTCCCCTCTCAACAACGACCTAAAATATTCCCTTAATCCCGTCACCACTCATGGTGCGAACCAGCTGCATTTTGTGCTACTTAAAACTTGTTCAGCCACATCAAACATCAATGGGAAGGAAACGGGACAAAGTCGAGCGAGATGTCAAGTAAGTACTTAGAATTGAGGTAAACCTTATTAGGACTAAATGTAAAACTGGGGAAATTTTAGCATTGATCTTATGGGTTTTTTACAGGGACTACGAATTTATGCCGTAGATTCATGAAAAATGTAAAATCAGAGAATGTAAAATGGAACATCCACCGTGTAAATAAAATGTTGTTAGAATTAAGTGTTACCAATTGTCTCACTGACTCATTACTTCAGGATTTAATAAGATATATAAAAAACTAAATATTATTTATTTTCCATCATTTAAAAAATAAAGGTGTTCAAAGAAATTGTTTTTCATTCTAAAGTTTAGTTAGGCCCTAATGTTGCTGATGGTAGGGGAACGGGGTTGGGTATTAGCCAATATCTGGTTTCACCCAGAGGAAGTAGTCTCAGAAAGGCTGAGAACCACTGGCCTAGACGGAAGGCAATATTCTTTTCGAGAAACACTATTGAGAATACTTAGATAACTCCCATTTGATGCTGACTGCAAAATGATTCTGCTGCCACAAACATACATTTCGCATCAGGACCACGAAGATAAGAGAAATGAGGGCTCACCTGAAGGCATATAGACAGTCATTTCTCCTTCAGTCTGTTTGTGAATGGAACCAAAAAGAAAATGACTGGTAGTTATACAGGGTACCCTCTGCCATGTACCGTATAGAGGCTTGTGAACTACTGTATGGTACTGGTGCAGGTGCTTGCCTGTGGGAAAAATAATGACTGTGTAACAGGACCAAATCAGTCAATCATTTAGACTATTGCCGTGCAACTACTGAATAGTATGTTAGCCCTCTTCAGATCCCACCCTCTGGTCTGACGTTTCCACAGATATCCCTTCATTTTTGTTGCATGTGTGGTACAGCTATCTGTATTAGAGAGACACACAAGCCAGCGTACTTTGACAAGGTCCATGGCTAATGTGTGTTCCTGGATAATGGACACCTTTCTGGACCAGAGTAAAAGACTTTAAATCTTTTTGAAGATTATTCATATTTTTACTATTGATTCCATAACCTGAGCTGTGGATTTGTGAAAAGGACATATTCTTTACTACCAATTTCACTTTATACTTGAAAGCAGATGTTAGCATCCTCAGTTCTATGAACAAGCCTTGGTTTCTGAATTCACGCCACATTCAGTTCATAACATTACCAGATACTTAGTTTGTTATGTGTGCAGGTACTGCGAATATTGAGACAATAACTTATCGAGTATTGTTTTAGATAGTGCTGTTAATAAAACTTCCATGGGTATTAATACATGCTTTCAGCCCAATTCCGTGTCACTGAACTTTGAAAAGGCACACTACTTTCACTTAATAACATGTAAGAGGTTTCCAGTCAGCATATGTCTAAAATATGATAAGTGCGTAGAAGAGGTTGATGCTGTTAAATTCTTGTATTAAAACTTCATACTAGTTTCTGTTGAGAGGAACATACCACAGAACTGCTACAACACCTAAAATCATTATTTTGTCAGACATGGGAGATATAAAAATAGAAAAATCTAACATATTTTGCTTGCTTAATGTCATACTTACTTACTTACTTACTTACTTACTTACTTACTTAATGTTGTACGGGATCATATTGCGTAGTAGCTTCTGAGCCAAGTCCAGGCTTTATAGTTTCAAAAGTATGAACTGTTTTTGGTGTGTACTCAAGAACTTCCTGCAGAGGCCCCAGTTGCAAACCACTGCTTCCCAATATATAATGAAATTTGTCATGATTAATGGAATTAGCTCTAAAATTAAGGATAAGCTTCATAAAAACTTAGTCACTTACTTTGGTTCTGAAAGGAGTCCTATTATCTCAGGAACACACGTTTTATATAAAATTGCCAGCTGCTATAAAAGGTCTCAGATACTGACAGACTTCAGTTTATGAAGAGTTCAAAGGAATGTATTAATGACCACCTCCTACACCATTCGCCATTTTTTAATACCACTCATAAATTTATATGCTATTAATAATATGAAATAATGTAGGTGTTTTGTAAAATTTGACCTGTGAACATCTGCAGTGCACAGTTACAGGTTGTTTAACTTCTGTAAAGTTTGTTCTGTAATTGCTATAATGTACACATGAGATCTTATGCAGTTCATTGTATATAACAAGTTTGTTTGCGTGGCCATCCTCTGCAGCAAGCACAGAAATACTTGTTTTGTAAAACCACCTTACCTTGCTGCAACTTAATTTATTTTTCCCTGTAATTTTTTCCCATTTTCTTGCTCTAAGGCATCTTCTGTGGAATCTACAATGATACTGTTTTATTATTTTTAGAAACACGGTGAACAGTGTGAAAAAGTTTTGAATACAAAACTGTGCTTATGTGTCGGAAATAAAAGTGGTAGTGCGATCTCGAGACCAGATGAGAGGAAGCACAGGTCTCAGCAAACTGTAATTACTTGTTTACATAAAAAAGGTGACGTGAATTGTTTAATAATCTAAAAATAACAAAACTGTAATGTTATATATCCCACTGAAGATGCCTTAGAACGAGAAAGAGGCGAAATGTGCCTGGGAAAAATAAATTAAGTTGCAGCAATAAAAGGCAGTTTTGTTTACAAAACAAGCATTGTATATAAATTTATGTACTTGTGATGAGTTTGCCATTGAATTTTAAATGGAAATATGTTTCGGATTTTTTTACCTAATCCATGTCATTGGGAATCATTTTATGTAAGATGTGCTAACAGGGAATGAGAATGTGTCTCCTTCAGTAAATGTGAGTCATGTATGTTTGTTTTAATGACATGTTCCACAGGCTTGAGGATTTCCTCACTGTGAATCTATGGTACAAAAGGTATATCAAACTGTATATGAAAATTTGAAAGCTAAATGCCCTGAATATTGTTGGAAAAAATAGTTCCTTGTTGGCAGCAGATTAATTATTTGTTTAATTCAGTACAGTATGTAGAGGAATGGTGAAAACTTGCTGTGGTATTAATTCTGTTTTCTGGGTTTCACAGGAAATACCAGAAGAAAATTAAGGACTTTTTGAAAGATCTTATTTCAAAGCAACTAACAGATTCGGAAGATGGTGGCTCATCGGACTTAGAGTTAGATATTTGGGAAGAATCACTTGAAGAAGCAGATGATGATGACCAACTCGATGTGTCACATCTCTTTATGGTTGATACTCATCCATCCATGAAGGATGACTTAGACATTCCTGCATATAATCAGGTGAGATGTGCAATAAATTATTCATTTTCTCTTTATAGGTGGTCAAATCAAGAATTTTGTTTCAGCATATGTATTTAAACTGGAACTAGCTCTCTCAAAGATTAGTGAGATTTTCTGTGCTATTAACTATGTACATATTTAGGTTAGTGGTTGCCTTTCCTCATTTTTTGTAATTGACCCAATTCTTGGTTTTCCATAATTATAAAATATGTACAGTAATCATTTTGAACTACTGTTTTCGCCCCATTCTATATTCTTCTTTGTACTTGAATCTAAAGCTTTTCAATATACTGTAAACTTCTAAGTAGTGTGTTTTTTGTTTGATATATTGCAAAATTTTCTTTTGTGTAAAAAGTCTCTTGAGGTGTTTATATTTTGCAATTAGTGAGAAAAAGAATCTGCATAATTAAAATCCATCCTTCTCACTGTATTTATCATTCTGCAGAAATTTAACGAAGTTCTTCAGAAACAAGAAGAAAAGTCAGATGAGAAGAATACACCAAATGCATCAGTGCAAACATGTTTCAACTGTCTGGGGAATCACTGTTTGAGAGACTGTCCAGAACCTCGTCGCCCTGCTACAATTGCAAGAAATAGGAGAGATTTCATGAACAAACATGGTAACACTCCAAAAGTCAGGTATGGACAATTGTTCCAATTTCTTTCCATTTAATTAGTTTTTCATCTTTCCATTTACTTCGTTTTTCCTGTGTAGCAATTAATTGTAGCCCATATCCTTTGTTGTCTTAGTATCATAACTACATTAATCAGCTGGTATCGTATTTGGAAACAAGTGTAACAGTTATTTTTCAATTGGATGTTTCCCTACTAGTCTCTCTGCACAACTTCTAACTTTGATTCATGTAGGTTAGTTAATTTGAGAATCCCCTGTAAAACTAGTATGCTGACCACTACACTGAAATGTAACCATTCCTGCAGAACTTGGACTTCAGCATGTTTTTTTCTTCCCCAAAGGGCCCTTCAACCCTTTTCTGTGCACATAACTGATGATAAGCAGTTGTGGGCCCCAACCTTTTGTGATTCTGCTTCCCTATCCGTTCTCGAAGGCTACCTTCTTTCCAGTTCCTTTTCTTTAGGGCTGCAGTGAGTAATGGCTGAGTACAGGCCTAGAAGTTATGGGGTTCCCAAGCGGCGGGCTGTTAGTGACTGTCAGTCATCTGCTGCTGTAAACTCTTTGCTTGCTTCAGCAACCATGGTGGGCATGGAGGTGGAACACTGTGTATTTGGAAGAGTTGGGAGCTTGGCTTAATTGCACAAATTACGGTGATGGTAAAGATGTGTTAAAAATCACTCAACCTCAAGATATTCTACATGTCAGATCACTAGTAGGTAACCTGTGGAGCATCTGCAGCACCACAGTTTTATAAGACTTATCCAGCCCAGCAGAGCTCTGGCTGTGCAAACGTTTACACTATGTGATCAAAAGTATCCAGACATTCCCAAAAACATATGTTTTTCATATTAGGTGCAGTGTACTGCCACCTACTGCCAGGTATTCCATACTGACGACATCAGTAGTCACTAGACATCGTGAGAGAGCAGAAGGGAGTGCTCCGTAGAACTCATAGACTTCGAATGTGGTCAGGTGATTGGGTGTCACTAGTGTCGTATGTCTGCACGCAAGATATCCACACTCCTAAATATGCCTAGGTCCGCTGTTTCTGATGTGATAGTGAAGTGGAAACGTGAAAGGACATGTGCAGCACAAAAGCGTACAGCCAACCTCGTCTATTGACTGAGAGAGAGAGACCGCCAACAGTTGAAGAAGGTCGTGATGTGTAATAGGCAGACATCTATCCAGACACAGGAATTCCAAACTGCATCAGGACCCACTGCAAGTACTATGACAGTTAGATGGGAGGTGAGAAAACTCGGATTTCATGGTTGAGCAGCTGCTCATAAGCCACACATCTTGCCAGTAAATGCCAAATGACGCCTCGCTTGGTGTAAGGTGTGGAAACATTGGACGATTGAGCAGTGGAAAAACATTGTGTGGAGTGACGAATCAAGGTACATAATGTGGTAATCCGATGGCAGGGTGTGGGTATGGCAAATGCCGGGAAAATGTTATCTGCCAACAGTAAAATTCGGAGATGGTGGTGCTATGGTGGGGGTCATGTTTTTCATGGAGGGGGCTTGCAACCCTTGTTGTTTTGCGTGGCACTATCACAGCAGGGGCCTACATTGATGTTTTAAGCACCTTCTTGCTTCCCACTGTTGAAGAGCAGTTCAGGTTGGCTACTGCATCTTTCAACACGACCGAGCACCTATTCATTATTCATTATGCACAGCCTGTGGTGGAGTGGTTATATGACAATAACATCCCTATAATGGACTGGCCTGCACAGAGTCCTGACCCGAATCGTATAGTACACATGTTCTGGAACGCCAACTTCGTGCCAGGCCTCACTGACTGACATCTATACCTCTCTTCAGTGCAGCACTCCGTGAAGAACGGGTTGCCATTCCCCAAGAAACCTTCCAAAGCACCTGATTGAACGTATGCCTGCAAGAGTGGAAGCTGTCATCAAGGCTAAGTGTGGGCCAACACCACATTGAATTCCAGCATTACCGATGGATGACGCCAAAACTTGTAAGTCATTTTCAGCCAGGTGTCCGGATACTTTTGATCACATAGTGTATTTCCCTAGCAGTTTGAGGGAACAAAATGATTCTTACTGATCAAACTCACAATATAGGGGTGGACCATAAGGGCGTACTAACACCCAACCAATGAAGAGAGCTCTTAAAGTTAGGAGCAAACAGGAAAATCTCTGATGAATTAACAATACTGAAATAGAATAGATTGCTACTCACCTCATTGAGTGATACAGAGGCACATTTAAAGTACATTTAGAAGTAGACTAAGCTGTTGGACAAAAGTCTTTCCTCAGACAGAAAATACACATCTATACATGCACAACACATGTGATCACTGTTGTTTCCAGGCAAGAAGGTGAGCAAAGATCTCGGCTGTGTTAGGTAGTGCAGTTACAGAGGAAGTGTGGAGCCAGGGAGGTTGGAGAGATAGCAGGGTTGGGGTTGGGGAAGGTGCTGTATTGCTACATGTAGGAATATGTAGGGACATGGTGGGCTGTTAGGTAGATGCAGTACCAGAGGCTGTACCTGGGGAGAAAAGAGAAGAGGAGAAAGGCAGAGAAGGGGAAAGGACTCTGAGGTGTACAGGAACAGAAAATACATTTTAGAGGGAGTTTTCACCTGCAAAATTCAGACATTTCTGCATTGTGCAGGTGGAACTCTCCCCATGACCTCTCATGACCACGGGACTGGTGAGCTCATCATTTAGTCCCTTAACCCTCACAGCCAACCATCTTAGACCATATTATGAGCTATAAAGATATAAAGTAGCTTGAACAGAAGACCTTCTCTGTGCCAACCTCCATGGATTCTGAAAACATCATTCATGCAAAGCAAAACTCATGATTTACTCATATTACATCCTGAAAGCTACGGATTAAGCCCATACTATGATTGTAGTTTTTTACTTCTATAAAGCAGTTGACAAAGTACCAAGCCGAGTATTGATGTGTCATCCAACAAAATTTATAACTGGATTGAAATTTCTCAGTAGGGAGGACACTACATATTATCTTGGATGTAACGTTATTAGTAGATACAAAGTAACTTCCAACGTACCAGAGAGAGGTGTATTGAGAATATTGCTATTGATTCAGTATGTTAATGACTCGGCCGACAATAGTAACTGTAAACTCAGATGTTTTGGTGATGATTCACCTTTCTGTAATGAAGTACTATCTGAAAAATCTTGCACAAATATTCATTCAGACTTAATAAGATTCCAAAGTGGTGTAAAGATTGGCAGCTTCCTGTAAATGTTCAGAAATGTAAATTGGTTACTTCACAAAATGCAAAAACATATGTTCTTGTGACTGTAAATATCAGTGAGTCACTATTGGAATCAGCCAATACGCACAAATGTCTGGATGCTACAATTTGTGAGAATATGAAATGGAATGGTCACAAATGCTCAGTCATAGGTAAACCAGCAGGTGTACTTATCTTCATTGATAGGATTCTGGCAAAATGCGAGTCTTTAAAGACGATTGCTTAAAATCACCTGTATGGCAAGTCCTAGAATATTTTTAAAGTGTATGTGGCTCATACAAAATAGGTCTAACAAAGGATATTGATTGCATACAAAGCATGATAATACCAGTGGTCACAAGTTTAATTTATTCTTTGTCATAGAAATGTGGAAAAATGTAACTTGACAGACATTTGAATATCGATGTCAGCTATTCTGCAAAAGCTTGCTTATAAATTGTTGAGAACCACTTTTAAGTGAGAGATCTAGAAATTTGCTAAAGCCACGTAAGTATTGATCCTGTACTGTGGAGACAAGATTCAACTAATTGCAGTGCACGCAGAGGCATTTAAGTATTCCTTCTTTCCATAATCCACATGTGAATGGAATGGGAAGGAACACAAATACGTAGTTCAATAGGAAGTGTATTCTCTCCATGCAGTTAACTACGAGCTCCTTAAGCCTTGCAGATTTTATAGTGTCTCAGTGGAAAGATCTGCAGTGCTGACAAATACTGTCTACAATAACTTTTCTAAGCAATTGCGTGGTCCCTCATCGACTACGGGAACATCATTTGTGGTTCAGTCTGAACTTCATATCTTCTATAGATGGATACAGACATCAAACTGGCACCAGAGTCTGGCAGTAAAAGTCCTACACCAATTCCTAGCCTCTGTGCTGAAGCTAATGAACCACCACTTACTATTGGATTGCTACATAAGTTCATAGCATTTCTCTGTAAGTTAATAAATGCAACAATACACATAACAAAGGCATTAGTTATCGATAATGTGTCCTCTGTAAACAATGGAAACTCCAGGTAGGAATATCAACAATATAGGAAAAGACAGACTGTTACCGTAAGGAAGACACATCTGGTTGCAGACAGGCACAATTAAAGGACACAAATGAAGCTTGTGACTACAGCCTTCATCAGTAAAAGAGAGACACTCACAACATTCACACACACAAGTAAGTACACGTCATGCACACACGACTGCCAACTCCAGCTTTGGCATTCTGCCCTGAGATGCTGGAGTTGGTGGTCATGTGTGCATGAGGTGTGCTTGATTGTTTGTGTGAATAGTGTGTGCGCCTGTTTTACTGATGATGAAGGCTTTGGCTGAAAGCTTTATATAAGTGTCCTTTAATTGTGCCTGTCTGCAACTAGATGTGTCTTCTTACAGACGGCAAGTAACAATCTGTTTTTTCATGTATTCTCCTTAACTATTTACAACAGTCTGCCAATGCTGGAGTAACTTCTTGATTCTGTGACTGTAGAAGTCATGTGTGAAGACCTCATGTTCAGAGCCCATTATCACATGGGAAGGAAGTTCCTTGAAGGCTTTTAAATAGAAAACAGAAAAGATGAAAATCTGAGTGGGCGAGATCAGGTGCATAAGGTGGATGTGGAATCACTTCTCAAACCCAGCTCTTGTATGGTGTTTTTTGTTTAGTCTAGCAGAATGCATGTGGGCTTTATAGTGGAGTAGCAGCCTTTCTATAGTGGAGTATCAGCCTTTCATTCAGTCTTCCTGGTCGTCGTTCCTGGACTGCGTCTGCACGATGTCTCAGTTGTTGACAATAAATGTCACCAGTGATGATTACACCTCGGTGAAGCCGTTCGTATTACATGACACCATTGATGTTCCACCAGATGCGTATATCTTTTGTGGATGCACGCAGGTTTTGTATGAGGAGTTACTGCTTTGTTTGGGCTCAGCCATTCCTTTATTTTCCTTATGTTATAAAGACACCATTTCTGTTCACCAGTAATTATACAGAATAGGACTGATTGGTGTTGTTCGTGAGACAATTGATGGTGAGTAAGCAAAGATGCACATATTGCCACCATCTGATTTTTATGATTTTGGCATAGAGCATGCTGTACCCATACACCCAATCTTTGAGCTTTTCCCATTGCATGCAAATGTCACAAAATTGTGGAATAATGATCACAGTTCATCACATTTGCCAGTTCTCAAGTACACTGATGTGGATCATTGTGGATTAATGCGTTTAAATGATCTTCATCAAACTCCAAAGGTCTTCTTGAACTTGGAGAGTCACTAATCTCAAAACGATCCTCCTTAAAATGAGAAAATCATTTTCCTGCCATGCTCTGTCGAATGGCATATCCCCATACATGGTGCAAATGTTTCTGTCAGCTTAGCTGCCACTCCTCTGTTGAACTCAAACAGAAAAATATATCGGAAATATTCAGATTTCTACACCTGGCACTCATATTTTCTAGCATCTACCGGCTCCACTTACTACCTCCAAATGACAATTAATTAATAAACAACTGGAATACCAACATATGCAGCAGCCTAATATTTGATGCCAGCTTTTCACCATGCAGTATGTCTTCAAATTCAAGTTGATCAAAAAGTCTTCAGTATCCACTGTCATTGCTCACCCTCCAGCAATGTGACTGTTGCTTGACTGCCTGTGAGCCAAAAAGCCATTTGTGATCCAATTTAAACAACTTTTAGTTGAGAATAACATAGCACATGCTTCTCCCAGAGTGTGGGAGCAAGCAGGCAGTTTGGCTTGTAAAGAGACCAAGAATAGATTTTAAATTATTTGCTTTCAATAATTTGAATATGGCAATTTTTAACCCTTGTGTAGCAGTATAAATATTAGAGTAGATTGTTACTCATGACCTAGAAGAGGCAGCATTGAACAGCAGGCAGGTATATAAGTTTCCTAATGTATTGCTAGGCAGAAAAATTTGCAGAAAATGTAAAAAACAAATATCACAAAAACCTATTAACCTCTGCAGGTAGTGCCTCAGCTGTGCTGGGTACTTCCAGATAGGACGTTAAATGAAGATGAAATTGCATTAGATATGGCACTGGATTCTGTGATTACTAGCATTCAGTTTTTATGAGGATCTCTTGTGAGGAAAAGTACCCAAACCAAAAATTGAAAAAAATAGCCTCAGAGTTGGAGCATACTTGTGTGGCGCAATTGGAGAAAGAAGAGTGTGAAAAAAAAATGGAGAAAGAGAAATCACAGCCCAACTGAAAGAAAAGTTTCACACTACAGAACTTGTGCATGAAAAAATACAAATTTTGATAATACTTCCAAAGAGGTGGAGTGTAAGCAAAACCATCAAACAGTTATTCCGCTTCAGATGGCACGAAGAGCAAAACAGTTAGTATCAGAAAATAGAATATCAGTGAGACCAGTCCTAAACCAGGCAGCATGTTGTGAAAAAACTGTTCATTATGTGCACGATTTTTGCTGTGATCATAAGTGAGCTGTGTGATGTCAGGAAGAAAAGACTGTGCATCTGCGAAAGAAAATAGAATTCAATTACATAAGGAGGAGAGCTAGAATTGGGCAATCCTATTATATGCATATTTCATAGATACATACCCATCTGTAAATATTAGATTCTCAAAATGTGAGTTTCAGCGAAAGCACTGTGTTCTTGCCTATGGCAGTGAAACCCATGCTATTTGGTAGTGTGTCTCACATCAGACTTTTAAGTTAATGGTTGACGGATGTAAATTGAAGGACCTAATGAAGTGTGGAGAACACACATTTGTTACATACAATCGTACACTTTCAGCATGTTTTTGTTTTTTAGGTGCATGTCCGTATTGTCAAAGTTTGACAAGATTGACTGATTTCTGTTTGAACTGTTTAATATGAACTGCTTTGACGAAATTACATACATGTATTGGTTAACTACAGGTAGGGTAGTTCTTGAGACTGTAACAAAATTAACAAATCATTTCATTGAGGTATCTGCATGAAGTTTAAAATAGCTCCTACCACACACAAGTATCACTCAGCATCAGTCACAGAAATCACTAAAGAAGAACTCAAGTAAATGACTATCTTGTTGTTTGTGATTTTGTGTAGTGTTACTTCTTCATCACAAGAAGTATAAAGATTCACTGGAATAATTCAGAGGTAAAATTTCACCCATTTGTAGCTTGCTACAAGTACGCAATTACCCCATGTGTGATATGTGGAAATGTCTGACTACTTTGAGCATGATACAGACACAATTCCATTAATTCCAAAGCACATTTACAGGTTTTTGAGTGGATGTGTTTTCCAATACAGAAACAGAAAGAAAGTCATGAAACTTTCTTACCACCAGGAAGATTTTGAATTGCATTTTTTCCGCAGCACATAGTAAATGACCTTGTGCTGGGGCTGTAAAGAGGTTAGCCACTCTTGCCAGTCTCAAGCAACCTCATGGAAACAATATTTTGACTCAATGACAGATGTTTCATTGGTGCAAAGAAAATATTCCTTCACGTGTCTTGGACGATATATTGGTTTCCCATCATGATCAAGACATTGCCAAGCTGAAGCAATGTTTCAATAATACAAGTGTGATTTCAGAAACCCATAAGCTGTATTACGTAATATATATTGACAGTGGTATTGCAAAAACACACACACACATTCTACTTTAGTGAACAGAGAAGAGTCTGTGATTGCTGTATGGATGGAAATGCTGTTAATAGACATACATGTATTTGTTGTCTGTATGTATGACAGTCATTGGTGGACTGCATAGAACATTCAAACTTATGAAGTACGGGCCAGCTTCTTGCATCCACATTGACCATATCCATCAGTTGTGTTTCCTGCTGTACCAGGCACTTCTGTTATCACAGGAGGGGAAATTCTCACAAGAGTGGATATAGTGGCATCAATTAGAAGGACATTCTGTCTTCTTGCATCAGATGCGTTGAACATTAACAACGTAATTGGGTATTTGTGAAATGAGATGTATCTCCTTTTTAATGCCTTTTCATTGAAGCTACACTGTAAATGATTCATAATACCACTGCAGGTTTATAAACCATGTTTTTGTACAATATTAAGTAATATATTTTTTAATAATTTGTATTTTGTGTTTATTTCCTACCTTCTGCATATTGTAGTGTTCTGATGCACATAAAATAAATTTTTGAGCATAATGCATTTGGAAAGTTCTGCTCATTAGCTTTTCAATGATGAAGTTTCAATGCTGTGTTTGTATTAAAACGAGAATTATAATTATTTGTATTGAGACAGGTACATGTAAATTTCACACAATTTCCAAACTTTGCAGACGTGTAACTCTTCACAGTTGTCACATACCCTGGCAAATTAGTAGTTTTCCTCATCGTAACTGGATCACTGAATGCACCAGATTTGAAATCATTGTGAGGTGGTGGGTTGAAAATGTTACTTTTCTGTGTTGAATTGACATGGAATTATCCTGACACACTATTCACAAGGCACTGTGGCAGAAGTTCAGAGAACCAGCATTTGCAGCTGACTGCAAAATGATTCTATTGCTGCTAATGTATGTTTCGTGTAAGGAGCATGAACATAAGACGAGAGAAATTAAGCTCTTACAGAAACATAGACATAGACATCCAGTTTTCTGTAGTTCTATTTGTAAGTGGAACAGGCAAGGAAAGGAGTAGTAGTGGAATGTGGTACCCTCTGCATGCACTGTACAATGGCTCGTGGAATATGTGCATAGATGTAGATCACTGTATAATGTTAATTATGGGTTTATTATATTAAATAAATTGTGGATAGTGTTGTTTGTTACTGGTGTTAAATTTATGTAATTCTGTATCTTTGTGATTTCAGCCGTTATCATATGGATGAAGAGCAAAGGTTTGCCCGTTTCCGACCAGGAGAAATAAGTCGCAGTTTGCGGAAAGCATTAGGTTTATCAAAACATCAGCTCCCTCGTCATATATATCGTATGAGGCGACTGGGCTATCCACCAGGGTGGATGGAAGAGGCAAGGATATCACATTCCGGGATTTCATTATTTGATTCAGAAGGACAAGGTATTCCATTAGGTTATGATTTGAGAAATATGTTTGCTGTTTGTTTGATAGAAGCACTGAATAAGAGAAAAGATGTGATATTAAGTGGGATTAGATACTGGCAAAAATGAGCTTAGTTTTATGATAGTCAAATACTTTGGTAATTTTGATCCTTTGTTTAAGAATACCACTAGTAGTTTTATTGCACAGTTCGTTATGCGTTTGCTCAGTCAGCGGTGTTCATAAAAAAGTGTTAAATGTCCAGGAAACCACTTCCAGGAGAAGTGGATGGATAACTTAATAATTTGAACATATTACATCAGTGAAAACAGTGATAAAATTCTAACAATTTTGGCTCATTCTTCGCTGTGAAATGGCCTATCCATGAAGGAATTAGATTATACTGGTACACTATGCACCCTCAGCTACATTTCGTATGCTGATCATTTAAGAATAAATGTAATATCATACATGTGAATGGGTATATTAGTGATGTAGTATATTGTCTTTGTGGTCCTGTCACATGGTCCTGTGGCAGGGTGTATACGCCCCAGCAAATCTGGGAAAAACCTGGGAATTTTTTCATTTGGGTGAATACTGGGAAAAAGCCAAGAATTTTTCAGAATTTCAGGAATTTTTCAGTGTTCTAGTTTTCACTTTTTGTAATTTTGGCTGGTAAGAACTGACATTCTAACATCTGTCAACAGCAAAATGTGTCAAAGGCTTTAGTACGAAGACTGTGCAATACTTCATAACAACAAATTGCGTATGATGAACGTGACATCACAATTGTTTGCATCAAGGCCCAAGAGAAAGTTAGGCCGTGGCGCGTACGTCATGAAGGTAGGCCTGAACTTGCTCATCCAGTTGCCCAGCTCAGCAGATAAAATGCTTTTCTAAACCTGTTAATTTACAGCTGGGTGTGTACATACTAACAAGAATTGCATCTGCTACTGGAATCTGCTATTATTAAATCCTACTGATTAACAGTGCTACAACAAAATTTAATTGAAGAGCAATACTTGACATAAATGGAATGACAACTTGTTCATAGCATTTATCTCTTCTGCTTAACGGTCCTCATCTCGTTCAAGAAGTGATGCCTTATGCAATTGATAATCATTTTGGCATGATTTTAATTTTATTGTACCCCAGTACAGCCATAACAAATTGTAGCCCTGTGGACTTCCTATCATTGTAGGACTAATAACAGTAAGACTCCATAATGGCGGATTCTAGCAGAAGATGCTATTCTCATTTGTACATGCATGTCTAGTTAAGAGTTAACAGGTATAAATACGTAGTTTGTCTGCTGAGCTGAGCAAGCGAGCTGGATAGCTAACTCAGGCCTACCTTTGTGACGTAAGTGCTGCAGCCTTTCTTGCTCATAGGCCTTGGTTTGCATTAGGTTCATTTAAGCACTTGCCAGCGGGTTCACTCGCATGCGTAGTTGAGTCGCATATGAGCAGTACCTTCTCCTGCCTCTGGCTACTTGAAGTGTGTCTGTTACTGATTTTGCTGTTTCTTCTTCATCAAATGAAAACAAAATGGATTTCTGTGGCTGGGAGCTATCAAGTGAATTAAAATACATTAACATAATTACAGAAGACTATAATTTTTATTAGTTTGTTTCCTGATTTTATTTTATTTCCATGTTTTTGGCTGTCAAGCATAAAGTACCTTGCAGAACAATGAAGTTATTTTTGTCGGCTTGCTAAAGACAGTCAATTTATTTGAAACGAAGTGTTTCAGCCCAAACTGTTAGCTAGTTTCAACTGTTCGCTGAATTGCAAGTGCATATTTTCACCTTCTGGCAGGTATGGCATTATGCCATAATAAAAAATCTAACATAGTTGTGGTACACCAAGAAATTTTACGTACCAAAAACCACACTGAAAAGATTAGTATCAGGTTGGGGCCTACTTCCTTGTGAATCTGGACATACGAATGTGCACTTTAAGCCGAATTATGTATTTTAGTATCATTTAGCAAATTCTGATGCTCTTGCAGTAGCCGCTAATTTCCTGTTTCTTTAAGACATAATGTAAGTATGTCATGGTAGCTGCATATGCACAGTGATGCCTGTTTTCTGATGCTCTCTGGCAGCTGCTGAAATGAATCTGTTTCTAACAGGTTGCAGGGAACTATTACGAATGGTGGTTCAAGAAGTGTTAGTATCAAAGTAAATTTAGTTTTACGCAAGATGAATTACGTTACGTGTGAGAATGTTGGATGAATTTCGTAAGTCACAGAGCGTTTGACTCTAATTTAAAACTTAACACTTTGAGGACCAGCTGCTTAGAAGAATTTCAAGCCCAGAAGACCAGACATTTATTCATTATTTAAAATTTTACCAGCACATTTATGTGATGTGTCTTAAAGTGTAACACACACAAAAAATCACCAATATTATATGTATACTATGTGTACACTAAGTGTATTAATTTAAACCATAAACTTTTCTGTATTTGTGTTTGCGCTACTTAAGAGTGATGTTGCTATTGACTGACCACATCGTGTGGCATAAGTTCTGAATATCTGCTGTCATCGGCTTGTGAGATCAGGTGACATGAGCTATGATTAGCCTACAATGGCACATCAACAAAATCAATTTCAGTGCTTCGGAAACTAATGTGCTGTGTTGTATGGAATGTGAATTTATTGTTTTGTAATATGAAAATATGCAGCACTCTCTCTCTCTCTCTCTCTCTCTCTCTCTCTCTCTCTCTCTCTCTAAAATGCCGGAAAGTTCTACGCCGGTGTATAAAACTCAACCAGTCATAGGATTGATAAGTTTTAGAGTCCCGAGGGAAAGTATACCATCACTTAACACGGAAAAAGTGTATTTTTAATTGGGATATATTTTTTTTTTTTTCCTTGTCTACGTATACAACCTGTGTAGTCATGGCCTAGTGATTTAGTGATTTTCATCGCTGACTGACTATCCTGAGTTCAGTTCCCAGAGACCACCTTGAATTTTCTGGGGTTGGAAGCGTTGCTATGGGTCCTCTTGACCTCATAAGGCTAATTAGCAAGGTGTTTGATTACTTGAGCAGTGACATCAAAACACAAACCATTGAAACAAGGCTAGATCCATACTGAGACTCGTAGGACATTTATTTTTATTGTTTGTAATTTGATGTTAATTATTGTCTGATGTATTGTTAATGTATTAATATTTATATCGGATGGCTATAACATTGAGGCTGTTTTCATAACTATTTCGTATGTTAGCTGTTTAATTTTTTTTTTTTTTTTTTTTTTTTTTTTTTTTTTTTTTTTTTTTTTTGCCATTAAGATTTGTAGTTTTATTTTGTTGTTGCTCTCCTCTCACTTTAAAGGCTTTATACATTTGGTAATTCTGACAGGCTGTTTTACTGAAATTCCAAGATCATTGTCCACTGATTATTAGAATTAACTCAGTCATAGAAAGATAATTGATATTAAACTATTTGATTGTTTAGAAGTTGCTGATCCTGAAGATGAGGATGGAGAAATTGTTCCTAAGGGATCAAAAGATACATATGACATGAAAAAAATCATCAGTTATCCTGGTTTCAATGTACCCTGCAGTCCAGATATTATTGATGTAAGTTCTGTAGTGATAGAATTAATATTTTTTGTAGCAAGTTTGGGGTTATTTCGTGTTATTAGAAACTAGCTTAGCACCAGCTGCTTGCTCGCGTAGACTGTATGGTCTGCACAGATTTTTTATTTTAATCGAATTTTTATGTTGTTCACGAATTGTAACACCTGAACTTTTCACACTAAGGCCATAGAGGCATGGTCTCTTCTGAATATACATTTGACCAAAAAGTGAGTCTTGGTAATTGGAGTCAAAGGTTTTTGTTAATCATGTCCTTTGTGTTCTTGCGATAATATTTCCATAGGAACATTCATCCCCTAAACATCTACCCGACGGGAGACCCTCGTCACACGACATTTCATTTCATTTCATTTATTTATATATATAACTGAGAAGCGAAATACCAATTTTCATAGATCTAGCTTTAAAAATACCGTAGTGATTGTTTAATGACGGTTTATTTTCAAAATACTTCCACTCATTATTTTATTCCCTTGGTGATCGAATTTCCAAAAAATGCTGCAACACGTATGTTTTTTATTTCTGACTGAGAAACCAAATACCAGTTTCCATAGTTCTGGCTTCAGAATTGTCATATATATATTCAAACAGCCTTTCATCCCCTATTTCACCCCCTTTTTGGAATTTTGAATAATCCCTTCTTAAACGATGCCTACACTGCAAGATCTACACCTTCTCCAAATTTCAAGTTTCTTTCCTTAGTGATTTGGGCTGGGTGATGCTGAGCTAATGAATCAGTCTGGCCCTGTGTCAAGTCCATAGGGGGTGAATTTCCAAACATAGTGCAACATATATTTTTTCGATTCTAACCAAGAAGCCAAATATCAGTTTTCAAAGATTTAGCTTTAAAAATGCTTTCACAATGAAAGTCATTTCATAAAACATTTCACCCCGCATTTCAACCCCTTAGGGGTTGAATTTGTGAAAACAGTGAAATGTGAATTTTTTATTTCTAGTAGAGAAGCCAAATACATATTTTCGTGCCTTTAGCTTCAAAAATATGTGCGTAATTTTCATTCCCTATTTCATCCACTTAGTGATTGAATTTCCAAAAACACTGAAACTTTTTTTAAAAAATTTTGTTTGTAATCAAGAAGTGAAATACAAAATTTCACATCCTTAGCTTCAAAAATGCTTTATGTTGAAGTATTTCCATTAAAATGTTCATCGCCATAGGGGTTAAATTCCAAAATTGCTGAAACATGTATTTCATTTTGTGTGTGTGTGTGTGTGTGTGTGTGTGTGTGTGTGTGTGTGTGTCATTGGCAATATCCTGACTGACTGACTATCATTGCCCAGCCAAAACCACTTTTTCAAAAATAATGAGTCAAATTCAGTCACAGATAATGAAATATATGTTTCAGCATTTTTGGAACTTTAACCCCTGTGAGGGTGAACGTTCTTTTTATGAATTGTGAAACTTAAATAATAAACTAGGATTAGACACCCTATTATTTTAAATGTAAATTAAACTATTTTTATGGAAATATTTCATTATGCAAGCATTTTTGAAGCCAAAGCTGTGAAAATTGGTATTTGACTTCTTGATTACAAATAAAATTAAAAAAAAAGAAACATATTTCAGTGTTTCTCAAACTCAACTCCTATGGGGATGATATAGGAAATGAAAGTTTTTATGGAAATATTTCATTAAGCAACTATGGTTATTAACTGAACCACAATTTGGCACTTTTCAGTGTGGCTTCATGAAATTTAATATGATATCAGCAATTCATTCCTTTGATAATAAATTGCATAAAAGAGCAAAGCACTGTGTCATTGGCGGAAAAAGTAAGATCATAATGCGTTAAATCAGAAATGTTTAAGTAGTTAATGAGGAAATATTGAAAATAGCACATCTGCTGGTAATGACACTCTATATGTACCCATTTTGTGTTCATACCGAATGTGCTCAGTAAGCATGAGTACTGAAGATTTAACCCCATTCTAGGAATTATTAGAGTGATTTCAATATTTAATGGCCAAATCGAGTCCTGCTGATTTATGTCATCGATTCAAGATGGATATTTAACATCTTTGAATATACCATATTTACTCAAATCTAAGCTGCACTTTTTTCCCGGTTTTTGTAATCCAAAAGACCACCTGCGGCTTAGAATCGAGTGCAAAGTAAGCGGAAGTTATGAAAAATGTTGGTAGATGCCGCCACAGCTAACTTCTGCCGTCAAATATATGTAGCTCTACACAGGCATGCTTTGTAGGCACAAAGATAAATACTGGCCCCAAAATCTCTGCGTCAGTAAATAAATTAAAAAAAAAAAAGATGGAAGACGAGCTTTTTTTCCTCCGCCCCGAGTTTCGACCACTGCATTTTCATACATTATCCATCGAAGTAAATACAAATTACGTATTGTTCATCTTCGAATGTTGCAGCGTTTCAATGTACTATGAAAATCTGACTGGCAAGACTGTTAGGGATGTTTATAAATATGGCCAACTCTATGGTGTGAATTTTTTCCTACCTGCGAGACGAGATGGTTGCTAATAGGAACTTTTTATGAATTGTGAATCACATGCAGTATTCTCTTCACCATAAGAATAATATGAATATAAACATTTTGCCACGTATTATTTCGTGTTTGCTGCTATCTCATTTAAATTCTGTCTGCCTAATAAACTACGAAACTAGAGTGAGACAACAGCAAACGCGGAAGAATATACATATCATGTCATGTTTATATTCTTATTATTCTTATGCATAATAGCAATACAGTCAGAAATGAAGCACGGCAATTGACTAGATTTTTAAATCTAAGATGACTCTAATTTCTGTGCAGAATTTAATGTACTAAAGAGGCGTCTGCAATGATTTTCAAACAGAGAAAAATTTTCACTAAACTCTCATTCAGAACATCTTCTATCATAAGCAGCCTATTATTTGGTTCTTGTTGATCATTATCAAAGAAAGCAGCAATGTAAGTAACAACAAATAGCAGCGACAAACAATGCATGACACAGTACAGTAATGCATCTTCAGCTTAGAGTGACGTAAACACCTACAACAAATAGAACGGCACTTATCAGATCAAAGAAAAATAAGCAATCAATTCAAACCAGACAAAGCACGTGAAAAAGGAAGGGTACCCATATAAATACGGACGGAGCGCCTGACACATAGCAATGGCTACCTGGTAAAGCCTAACTGCTAAGCTTACATCTCGAACCAAACTACTCTAGCTGTATTGTCATTCATTCGACCTAAATTGTGTCTCATATTACAATGGACCAACTTTGTTTCGATTTGGAGGTGCGGCCTAAAACTTTTCTCCCCCCCTTGAATTTCGAGTCTCAAATTTCAGGCACGGCTTAAGATTCGGGAAAATTTTTTTCCTTGATTTCGAGTCTCATTTTTCAGGTGCGGCTTAGATTTGAGTGTGGCTTAGATTTGAGTAAATACGGTAGTGGAATGCAAACAATCTGCCACACATAGAATTTCACCCATAAGGCCAGTCACGAAGTTGGTTTTAAAAGATTCAGGCCATCCAAATAGCTGTCGTGGGGTAGCTGAGAACACACTTGTTGCCAGCTTTCAGGATGCATACAAAGATCATAAAAAACTGTTGGTTGTCTATTATGCAAGAAATTCATTTTTGAAGAATATTAACTCTTTGTATATCTCGGATAAATTTCTTTTTGTTTTTGCAGTCCCAGTACTCAGACAAATCCTGTATGTTGTTTTAAAACATGAAATTTCTGTTTGTATTTTCATCTTGTTGTTGTTCACTTCTTCCTCCTCGACACTTTTTTTCTAGAAAAACTGAATGCATTAGAGAAATAAACAGTATACGTGTGTGTCTTACTTATCCACCAATGAAGAACAACCTGGAGAGGATATTTAAGACTAATTTGCTAGAATGTCAAAATTTCTTTGCTTTTGTTCCGATTGTTGTTTGTGGTTTGCAGTTTTAAGGTGCCACTTTTGCAGTGAATTAAAGTAATTGTAGAGATATAAGTACGTACTTAGCTTGGCATTTTAACTGAAATCATTAAAGCAGTAATGCTTATCTTTGAGGTAACAAGTTTGTCTTGGGTAATGTACCTCATTTACTGTAGGAGATATATGGTCATTGTACACATCTGACCATCTAGATTTAGATTTTATATGGGTTTCCCAAATTGCTTGCAGTAAATGCCAGGACAATTTCTGTGAAAAGTCCACCTCATTTCATTTCTGATTCTTGTTGAATTCAAGTTAGTGCAATGTATCAATCAACCTCACTCTGAACAGGACATTAAATCTTAATTTTTCTTCATCCTTCAAATCTGGTTGGTCAAGAAATTTTATTCATAATTATTTGTCTAGCAAGGGGAGGA
Source organism: Schistocerca serialis cubense (assembly GCF_023864345.2). Classification (NCBI taxonomy): domain Eukaryota; kingdom Metazoa; phylum Arthropoda; class Insecta; order Orthoptera; family Acrididae; genus Schistocerca; species Schistocerca serialis. The sequence continues at coordinate 1,094,660,366 of NC_064638.1, forward strand.
CTGGTAGTGGTGTATGTTTCTGGATCAGCAGACTTGGTACCAATGTCCTGGGTTAAATCCTAGACTTCACTGCTGTATTCTATAGATTGTAACACTATTGATGGTGATTTGATTGGCTGATGATAATATTAACTCATTTCCACTCAGTTTAATACATTCCAGGTGCCTTAGGATTTGGATTTAAAGTCTGAAAGTTTTAGTTGTCTTGCCTTTTGAGTTTATTGCCCACATTGCGGGCAATCAATATGCATACACCCAAAGTATAAAGGTAAGTGTAAAAGTGAAGTACGTGGTGCAAACTTTTGACCAGGCTATTTGCCCGTCAGTAGGTAAAGTGCAGACATTCTTCGTCACTGCATGAGGATTGAGTGAGTGGCAGGCCCATCACAGTGGCTGCCTTTTACTCCTGGGAAAGATCCCCAGTACCCATTTTACAGTGGGCTGAGTTGGCTTGAGGTCATCCTGGAGGGACTGGAAAGATGAAAAAGCCTCATTCCCATCTGTTATTGAACCCGAGGCTTCCAGGACTGGAATATGGTGCCCTACCTGCTAGACGATCAAGGCTACAGAACTCCAATTTAGTCTTCAATTTTGTGACTTTCTGTTGACATTTTTGTTTTCAAGTTCCTACAATGTTAGCTGTTCCATTCTTGGAAGGCAGTAACTGAATGTTATCATTGTCTTTACACTCAGTGCACAAATGTATGCTAGCCAAATTTATTAATATCCTCTACTGCGATTCTTCTTCAGATTATTGTAGCCACACATTTCCTAATATGTTGCTTTGCTTCTTTTACTGTCATCTGTTAGTTATTCTTATGAATAGACATAGAGAAGATTACCGTTTACAAACCTGCCAACTTTCACATTTTATCTGGAGATTTTACAGAAATCGCAGCGTTTTACAGTTTCATGGATGGGTGGTGTTATCTTACGACTTTGCAGACAAAAATTTGAAACATTGACATTCGATAATCATACCACTTCCGTATTTGCTTTATTTAAGATGATGTTTCCCACATCAGAATTTGCAAAGAAATATAGCTGTGGTCACACGAAAACGACATGCATTGTAAATAAAATGGCAAAAAATGCACCATCTGAAGTTATTAAGTGCCTTCAGAATGGACGATTTTCTTTGGCAACGGGAGGGAGCAATGATACAAATGCCAAATTGTATCCTGCTGTTGTTGTTACATTCTGTGATATTGTGCAAGAAAAAGTAGTGAGCACTGTGCTATCCATACCAGCGTTAGTTGGGAATTCAACAGGGTGAAACATAAGTAACCTAATGTTATCAGAGCTGAATTGCCACAACATATCAACTGAACACTGTGTGGCTTTCTGCTCCAACAATGCTCCTGTTATGATAGGACACAAAAATGGGATTTCAGCAGTTTTGAAGGGAATTCAACCATGTATTGCCATCATAGGTTGCATTTGTCACCTGATTAATCTAGCAGCTGAAAAAGGTGCTGGAAGATTACCACTTAAAGTGGATGAGATCCTTGTTGACATATTTTATTTCTTAGTGAAGAGTGTTAAAAGAAAGAATATTTTCAGAAATCGCAGAACTTGCACAGACAAAGAAAACTCTGAAGCATGTATGTACTAGGTTATTACCTTTAGGCAGATGTTTGGCTAGACTACTGTGCCAGTGGGATCTGCTGCTTTCTTTCTTGAAAGAGGAAGTAATACTATGAACCCAAAACATTTTTACAAGCTTGACATCTTTTAGAATACCTAGAGTTGAACACAAAGTGGATTAAAGATTATCAGAAGATGAGAATTCTTGAGTTTGCTACTACACATGCCCCTAAAAGACTATCACATCCTTCCAAATGTGACCAACTCATCCCAAAAAGTAAGATTTCTGCTACAAAATGTGCAGATAAATTGTTTATGTTCCTGTCTTCAAACTTGAACAAGGCCTTTTGCACTTTGTTCATGTATTTGACAAATTGAATGTTGCCCGTCAGACTTCTTCCCAAGAAGTTTACTTTTTATTAGAGCTTCTATTGGATTTGCTAAAGCAGTTGTTCACCAAGTTTCTTAAGCCCAAAATTATCAAAAGCTCCTAATTTCTTGACGCTGAGTACAACTTGATTCAAAATCAAAGAAGTGATGATGAGTTAGTTATTGGCATTCAGACTTCGAACATAGTGAATGATCTCCAGGATACAGATACATCCCTTGTCTTTTCATCAGTGAGAAACTACTTTTGTCCTGCCTGTGACTACATCAACAAGTTTCTACTCAAGATGATGTGTTAAAGCATGCGGAAGTTGCTAGGTTACACAAAATTAAAGAGGAACAGTTTTCTTCCATTAATTTTTTATTGGAAAAGTTGCCTATCATGTTATGCAAGGAAGAGAATGAAATTACATATGAAGTGGTAAACGAGCTTCAGATACAGTTCACATCTCTTCAGGCAGGTGACAATTTGGCTGTAAATCAAGATGCTGCAAGCGATTCCAGCTGGGCGCAAATATAAAGAATTTGTGGAGCTGATGGACTTCTTAAATATAATTGAATTTCTAGAGTACTGCTCTCTATTCTCACCATAGCCCATAGTATGTAGAATGTGAATGTGTTTTCAGCCTTTTGAAGAAAAGTAGAACATAGTTAAGGTCATCCATGTCCAGTGAATCTCTTTGAGTCTATTTATGTTTTGAAGACCAAGAGTTCTGGTCCCCATTATGGAAAAACATGTTCTCAAGACTCGTTGTGTGCTGTGGATGTGTATATGTACACTGCTTGGGTCTTCCTACAGTGCTATGGACATCTGTATGCATCCTGAGCTGCTGACTTCCCATTGCTGTGGACAAGTTACTTCCATATCTTGGTGAATAAAAAAGTTTCAAGTATTTATCATGCAACATATGTGCCTTATTGTGTGCTGTCATTTCGATGTCGTAAATCATGTACATGAGATGACGATTGTTATGACCATATGATTTGCGATGCGCAAGGACATGAAAGGGTGTGTTGTGTGCGACCATCCATCAGATGTAAAACCCAATAACTGAAGAATGAAATGAGATATCGTTCTTCTCTCAGTTTTAAATAAAATTTCGATATCTACATGTCATTCACTGCAATGTATGAGCTAAAAATCAACCATAACACGAAGTTACGCAGTGAATTTGTATCTCTGCAAAATCTTTAAAATTTCATGCAATGTTTTACTAAATTTGATGCAGTGCAGTGAGTATGATGGATAGTTGAAAGAAATACAGTTATTTTTCGAGTGAAGGTATCAGACTGTAAGATGTGTAAAAATCGAATTTTTTCACCTAATAGTTCTCAAAAAAATGGATGAAAATTACTCATAACAGCTGGAACGCCATCTATAGCATAGGCACCAGCATCAGGCGAGCGGGTTCAGCCATTACAGAAGCTGCCCTCAGCATGGAAAGCAGAGAACATGTCTTCATCAGTGAGAGGATTAAAATCAGTGTATGACGTCTACTGGAAAATGGGGCACACTTGTTCGCATGTTGGTGCTTGTAGACTACTCTCTGGATGTGATCACCTACTTAAGTTTTAAAATTTATCTGTTGCCAGAGAAACTACAACTGAAGCCTACTATTACAATTGTTTACATCAAAATAGCCAAAGCAGAGTAAGCTTTATCGCACCTTCAGTAGTGCCAATCCATTTCTAAGCAATTTTCTAACCTATCCTGTTCAGGTCAATGATGCTATCGTTGGCTCTGGCTCGACACTAAACACTTGTAGATGAATGTGATAAATTTAACATGATCATATTTTCAGAAATCTACTAAGTGGGTGAGTACTTTAATGTAATCTGATCAGAATGAATTTTTCACTTTGCAGCAGAATTTGCACTGGTATTGAAACTCCCTGGCAGATCAAAACTGTATGTCGGACTGGGACTCAAACCCGGGACCTTTGCCTTTTGCGGGCAAGTGCTCTATGAACTGAGCTATCCAAGCATGACTCAAGACCTGTTGTCACAGCTTTACTTGCACCAGTACATTGTCTCCTACTTTCCAGACTTCACAGAAGGTCTCCTCCATGTCTTACAGGACTAGCATTCGTAGAAGAAAGTATATTTCAGAGACATGGCTTAGTCATGGCCTGGGAGGTTGTTTCCAGAATGAATTTTTCATGTGGCAGCAGAGTGTGTGCTGATAATAAAATTTCCTAATGGATTAAAACAGTGTCCAATCTGGAACTCGAACTCGGGGCCTTTGCCTTTTGCAGGCAAGTGTTCTACCAACTGAGCCACCCAAACACAACTCACAACCTGTCCTCACAGCTTTACTGCCTACAGCTTTGGTAGTGGCAAAGATAGGTCAGAACCCATACTGTACAGAACTGAGGAGGTTATTATGTTCAGAATTCTGGCTATGCTCTTGCTGCATACAGTACTTGATTATCTTCTACATATTATTGTAATAAATGAAATGAGTCAGTAATTATTTGGTTATGTTTCCTGTTTTATAAGCATGTTTGATTACTGAGATTTTTAATCCTTCTGGATTCGCACCTTCGTCTAATGTCGTTATTTCTGAGATTTATTAATGACATTATGATTTCTTTATTCATTTGATTACAGAAGTTTAGACACTGTAATAATCTGTGGCTTTTGAGTTGCTCCATTTGGTTACAGATTTGTTGACTTGGGTACCTGTTTGTCTTAGCTTGTCTTGTCTTCCATTACTGTTTATAGTTACCATTCTGCTTTGCTCACGTCTTCCTCCAAGCTGTATATTTATCATGATGTGATTTATTGAATCACAGGAGCGTCAGTGCTCTTGTATTATTTAATTGCTGTGTATTTATTGTCTAGAATTTTAGTTTTAGGTGGAGGCTACTTCTAACAATGGTTCTTGTAATATGTAGAATATGTTTAATCAAAAGTTTCCTTTAACACCTTTGAGAATTAAATTACGGGGCATTAGCATTCATATCTTGTTTGATATTTTTGCTACATTTTGTTAATTTTAATCTGATTTTTTGTGCATTTAATTTTTGATAATAGTTTTTTAATAATTAATAGTTCAGATTAATGTTACATCGTGAGTGTAACAGCTATTTATTTTATTATTTACTAGTTGTTGGAGCCACAGCCCATCACAATCTTAGATACTTACTTTAATAGAGTTTGCCTTCTGTGTTACTGAATGTTATCGAAACATGACATTAACCTGATGGGTTTATCATCTACATGGTAAAAATTGAATGACTTTAATATATTTAGTAAATAGCTTACAGTTCTACTTTTAAACCTTACATCTGTATTAACATCATTAAATTGTGTAACTTATTTTTATTCATAATCAGTAGTTTTACCAGTTCCTCAAGTGTTTCTATAAAGAAGTCTTCATTGTACTTAGGAGGGTGATATTAGAGAGAGAGAGAGAGAGAGAGAGAGAGAGAGAGAGAGAGCATTTGTTTCTAGTTTTAGGAACAATACTCTGCAGCCACAGTGTTTTCCTCCTTTGAAGATTATTTACATGTATAATATCATTTCATAGTTCCAACTTTTTGTTAACGAAGCCTTATGGTACACATTATTCATTGAGGGACAGCCGGTGTTCATTAACCAGATCCATACTGAAATTAAGGTTTTCTAGCTAATATTGTAGTTCATATAGTTTAGATTCTTAATGATTTCATGGCACGGTAAACATGCAGTTGTAATTATAACTGCAAGAAAATATAGTTATGTAATTTTTCTTGTTTATTTGCAGTCTGCAATCCTGGTGCATGCTGAAATCCTCATGCCACAGTTAGAGAAACCAAAACAGAGTCTTCACTTCATCAGTGGGCTGCCACATATAGCTTCAGTTGCTGTAGCGGTGTGCTACAGGGATTTCAGTGTATACCAGGACTTCAGACATGTGTCTGTAAACAAAGAAAATATTAGTGATGATGTGACTTTACTTTTTCTTTTTTTTGGGGGGGGGGGGGGGTGGATCAAAACTTTTACATTGTATCCAGGAACGTCAAATCTCTGATTGCAAATGATTGTTGGTGGGTATACTTCCACATTTTCATGATTACAGAATGTTGTTGAGTATTTTAATTGCTGTAGGTCTAAAAAATTTTCTTCTCCACAATGCATTGCTTTTTTGTGGCCCAACTCAATAGGGAGCTGGGGCTTGAAAGTCTTCAGACTACTGCGAATTCAGCACAAGTGAGCTGAGCACTTGAGACTTGGTTTACAGTTCGTAAGTTATGATGATATGTGATATGAGAGTGAATTTGAAGAGTTAAATTTTTATCACATGGGCTCCTTGACAGATAGGATTGATGGAGGACATTGAAAAAGTTCAAAGGACCGATGGATCTTTTTGTGTTATTGCAAAATAGGGAAGTGAGTATCAGTGATATAAGTGAGCTGGGATGGCAATCATTAACCCTTTCACTGCTGACTTTGCTGTAACAGTGTGGACATCTGTGTGCAGCTGGGACACTTGATGTGGTAGTGCCTGCTGTGCTGGGCACAATATTGGACTGAGCACTGCAGTGCCTGCTGCACTGGGTTATCATTGTTGGAGGCTCTTCTATATTTATTCTACCAGTAAGCTCTCAAAATAAAGTGTACTTTGAACTTTCTTCACTGTTGCAGTTCCTAAAACTAGATGACATTACAAAGTAGCAAATTTCAGAAAGTCAGTATCTCTCTCTCTCTCTCTCTCTCTCTCTCTCTCTCTCTCTCTCTCTCTCTCTCTCTCGTGTTGTGTGATATATTTCGAAATGAGGTGTAACACAAAGTTCCACATCAGTTTGTTTACAGCAGTAATGTGATTCCTTTCAGTTTTTGTTCTTGCTGCATGTGGAGCATTTTCTTACAAATTCATATTGTTTTACTGATGATTCAATGATGCTTAGTAAGTGCCTTTCTTGAAGCCACAATGAATTTTCTTCATGTGTTTGATGACCTTCTGATGATTTCCTTTCTTTGTGGTATGTCTTTAAAATCTCACTAAGGAGACTGACAGGGAGAGCACCCCCTAGCAATGAGATTGACTTTTTAAAATAGTCTGTATGGTGATGCAGGTTAATGTCCCACCTGCAGCCATTCATGCTGGTGTGCCCTCGTTTGTGAGTAATTGACTAAAAAAACTTCCGAATTTCAGGTGAGGCTCTACAGTTTGAAGAAAAGCAATGTTTAAAAGACTGGTTGTGAAGTGTAACAGTTAAGGAACTGGTCTTTCACGCGAAAGGTTGTGGGTTTGTATTTTGTCAGGTGCTTTGAACTTTTTTATTTTTAAATCTTTATACAAATAACTTTGGTAGTTATTTTTATTTAGTTATCTGAGTTGTAAGTGTATTTTTCTTTATTTCTATTCCTTTGTCACATCATTTTAATCAAATATATTAACTTTTTCAAATGCTCATTTTTATGTTGACTGTATAATGGTGTCAAAAGGAATTTTCCTTTACACGACGTACATTTTTGTGGATGGTAATTATTATACAAACATTGAAAACATAAATTCTTATTGCACTATGGACAAATCAACACAGATGAAGATTTAAATGAAAGAAGGGGTTATAAATAAAAGAAAATTAGGAATGGAAATACTGAATGCTGTAATATGTACTAAAATATAGGATGATGAAACAGAAGAAATTAAATTGAAGTTAATACATATCAGTAATTAAAATTTCATAAACAAAGAGTCTAAGTGTAAAAATAATGCTAGAAAGAAAAATGAGAGCAAATTAAAAAATTAATATGATGACTAAAATGATGTGACAAAGCAATAGAAATAGAGATTTTACATTTAACCCAAGTAATTAAATAAAAGCAATGACTAGCAGCATTTCAGTAAAAGATTAAAAATAAAAATTTTCAAACCGCCTGACGAACTTTGAACCCACGATCTTTGCATGTGAAGCCTGGACCTTAAATGTTGTGCTGTGCAACCAGTCTGTTAAAGTTTGCTTTTTTAAAACTGTAGAGCATCTGCAGGGTATGATACCTGGAACCTTAACCTACACCACTGTATAGATTATTTAAAAACTCGATCCCACACCACTGGGTACCTTCCCTTGTGAGATGTAATTCAGTGATTGAAGTATTCATTCAGGTATGAACCTTGTCAATAACATGTTAATTCAGTATGCACATTTTTAAGGTATGGAAAAAGAGCTTTTTGTACCATTTCGTTGTTTCACAATACATTCTGTTGAGTCAAGTAGCAAGTCTTATTTGTCGACTGCACCCATAGACTCATTGTAATCCAACATACAATTAATATTGCCACTAATTCCCAAATAGTGTTCACTGACTACTATATCACACTTTTATCCAGTATAAACTAAAAAGTCAAGTGTAAATCCCATTTCACAGAGTCACAGAACAAATATTTTTATACCAGAACAACATCTTTTAGATGGAGTGTAATTTTTGAGTCAGGCACCCTCAAACAATTGGAGATTTCCTTCAATACCAACTTTTTGGGTGGAGTGAGTGCTGTTCTGAACTTCCCTCTCGGGTAAGAAACAACTGAACTTATTTTGTACAGTCTATCATCTTGAGCAGGAACACTGTTATTGCGAAACTGCAGCATTCAGCTTAACAATAAATATGTCATGAGACTTTATTTTACCAAAAATTTGGATCTTGAGGAGCAGATCATTGATATGGAGATAACTCATTACTTTTGAGCTCAGAGTATGTTCTAAGATTCCATAACAAATAGATGTCAAGGATATTGGACACTAGTTTGTGTATCACATCTGCTACCCTTCTTGTAGACGGATGTGACTTGTGCTTTCTTCTAAGTACTCGGCACAGTTTTTTTGTTAGCGAGATCTATGAGAAATTATTTTTAACAGAGGGGCTCAATATTGCACATATAGAAGGGTGGTTACCAAAACACCATTCAACAAAGCCGAAATTGTGCAGTGCTGATGAATACAAAATACAAGGATCCTTTAATCCAACCATTCAGTCAGTGTGGCCAGTTGCTATCATTCAGAAAATTAGCATGTCTGCAAATACTATTAGAATTAATTTTCTCAAATGAATGTAGGGAAACTTTTTATTGTAATGAAATTTTTTATGAGTAACTTAATGCAGTTTTGAAAGTACTTTGTTCCACTGAGAATAAACATGTGTATTCTTGTGGCTGAGGGAGAAGGTTTAGTCATATATTTATTTTCTCAGCTTTTGTCTGCCATTCTTACAGACTCCTTAACCCATTGCTTATAATTTAGTGTATAATGTGTGGGCACCTGCTGATAATGCTAATTTATTCTTGGTCTATTTACTGTATTGCAATGTTTGCATGTACTGTTAATTCTAATGGCAATGATAACTGTCAAGTAACTTTATATGTAACATTGTAGTTCCATTAATATGTACATTAATTGCTAGTTCATATAGCATCTTTCTTCATGCAGGAGTTCGAGCATTATAATTCTCCACCGATGGCATTCCATCAAAGTAAGGAAGCTATGCTGTCACAGTTGCAGGCAAGTCCTGCGTACAAAAAGAGAAAGCTGAAAATCACACCTGTGGCAACAGAGCCAAAGGAAGTTACTGTAACTCCAGCAGACATGGAAGTGGAAGAAGTTGCACGTAATATAATCACCCTGTTTAGTACTTTTCTCTTATTGATGTTGTTTTGCAGTTATTTCTTGTTAAATGTCACGTGAATGTAGACTTTTACAGTATGGCATAATTATTTATTTTGATGGAAAATACTTGCCACTTGTTAGAAGTGGCTGTTGTAAAGGCGACTGGAACAGTCACGGGGTTGAAGTGACGGAAAACACGGCGGGACCCGCAGAGCGGCCCCCCAAACAACAACACAACGGGAGAGAACGGACACAACCAATGAAGGACCTTATGACAACAACAAGAACGAAACAACAGAGTCAAGAAAACCTAACTAGACAACCACGTACACTCGTAAACAAAACACGAAAGTAAATACACTGTCTAAGGCGAGGCGACATGTCCTGAGATGTACGCAAGGTTAGACTGGCCGGCTGAGCGAGACGCAAGCGCTTAAGTACTCTATCGGGGACGCCGCTATTGGCCACTGCAACCAAGAGTTCCACTGTGGTGCCTTCACCCTAAATGCGGGCCAGGAGGCGCGCGCTGCCACAGCTTGCAGCATGATGGTGCAGAGACCTCTTAGGGGTCTTCAATGTCCATGACGTCTGGCGGGGATTCAAATTCCGTGGTGTGCGGTACCAGAGCGGCAAACACATTTGTTTGGAGAACAATAGTGAGTAAAGGCACCCTTTTTATCTAGTACAGCGTGAGGCATACAGGATGAACTATATTCAAATCAGCAATACATCGTTAGGAGTGCTTTAAAAGCATTTTTAATTACAGAATAACACTCAAATAATGTTGCCGTTTAACAAAATTAATGCTTGAAAACAACATCTCCTAGGTGACGGCCATTTTCAGCAATGCACTTCTCAAGGCGCTCTCGGAAGTTGGTGTCAACTCTCTGCAACATGCCTCTGTCTATGTGGACGATTTTCACACGAACAGCTTCCTTTAGTTCTTCAAGTGTACATGGTTTATGCAGGTACACACATGATTTGAAGCAACCCCGCAAAAAGTAGTCACACATGGATAGATCAGGGGATTGAGGCGGCCAATGAATGTCCCTGAACTGAGAAATAACTCTACCACGAAAAACAGTCTTAATTGCTTCCATAGTCAATCTTGCCGTGTGAGATGTAGCTCCATTCTGCTGAAACCACACTCGCCGGATAGGAATATGTTTTCTTCTTAATTTAGGTAGGAAGAATTCAGTGATCATCTCTCTATATCGTTCAGAGATTATGGTTACAGTGTTCCTGTTCTCATCTTGGAAAAAGTATGGACCAATAACATCTGTACCTGTCACAGCAACCAAACAGTCACCTTGGGACTATGTAATGGTTTCTCATGCAGTAGTTTTGGGTTTTCACTGGCCCAATAATGACAGTTCTGCTGGTTTACCATTCCAATCATATGGAAATGAGCTTCATCACTCATAAGCAAAATAATGTGGTCATTTTGCTCAAATATGGCCTCCATTTCTCGGGCAAAATTTAGATGCTGTTCATAATCTCTTGGGTTTAATTTTTGCACAATGGCCATTTTGTAGGGATGAAATTTTAGATTAGTATGCAAAATACGCCTTACTGAGTGATTACAGAGAACATTTAATGTTGGTTTTCATGGTAGCGTAGGTATTGTGTGCCTATTCAACCATTGTAGTGTTTATTACGGGTGACATCAAGGAAACACTGAGTGTATAATCTTTTAAGCATCAAAATCACGTACACTGTTACTACATAGTTCCTACCCCAGTGTTGCCAGTTGCGAGGAGGGAGAACAGCTCAAGTGTGCCATGTCCATTAATGGCAAAAAGCACATTAGTGCCCCGCAAAGTATTCTCCATCCCTTTCTGCGCAGAACAGCTCGTGATCCTGCCTCATAATTAGCACACAACTGTAGCAGAGTTGGTTACTCTGTTGATTCACTGGGTGGTGTTGCTAACTCTTCATTCATACATTATGTTATAAATTAAACAAACAGAAGCAGCCACTGCAGGCTACTTTTATTTTTATTTTTTGGGGGAGGGGTCATTAGTCATCTGACTGGTTTGATACAGCCCACCACAAATTCCTCTCCTGTGCCACCCTCCTTGTCTCAGAGTAGCAGTTGCTACCTACGTCCTCAGTTATTTGCTGGATGTGTTCCAATCTTTATCTTTCTCTACAGATTTTGCCCTATACAGCTCCCTCTAGTACCATGGAAGTCATTCTCTGATGTCTTAACAGATGTCATATCATGCTGTCCCTTCTCCTTGTCAGTATTTTCCACATATTCCTTTCCTCTCTGATTCTGCGCAGAACCTCCTCATTCCTTACCTTCTCAGTTGATGTAATTTTCAACATTCACATTTAGCACCACATCCTAAATGCTTTGATTCTCTTCTTTCCCGGTTATCGCACAGTCCATGTTTCTCTACCATACAATGATGTACTCCAGACGTACATTCTCAGAAATTTCTTCTTCAATTTAAGGCCTATGTTTGATACTAGTAGACTTTTCTTGGCCAGGAATACCCTTTTTGCCAGTGCTAGTCTACTTTTGATCTCCTCCTTGCTCCGTCCATCATTGGTTATTTTGCTGCATCCCTTAACTTCATCTACTTCATGACCATCAATCCTGATGTTAAGTTTCTCACTGTTCTCATTTCTGCTATTTCTCATTACTTTCGTCTTTCTTCAATTTACTCTCAGTCAATATTCTGTACTCATTAGACTGTGCATTCCATTTAGCATATCATGTAATTCTTCTTCACTTTTACTCGGGATAGGAACGTCATCAGCAGATCGTATCTTTGATATCCTTTCACCTTGAATTATAATTCCACTCCTGAACCTTTCTTTTCTTTTTGTCATTGCTTCTTTGATGTACAGATTGAACAGTAGGGGGGAAAGACTACATCCCTATCTCCCACCCTTTTTAATCTGAGTGCTTCGTTCTTGGTCATCACTCTTACTATTCTCTTTTGGCTCTTGTACATATTGTATATCACCCTTTTCTCCCTGTAGCTTACCCCTACTTTTATCAGAATTTCAAATGTCTTGCACCATTTTACATTGTAGAACCCTTTTTTCAGGTTGACAAATCCAGTGAATGTGTCTAGATTTTTCTTTAGTCTTGCTTGCATTATCAACTGCAACATAAGAATTGCCTCTCGAATGCCTTCACCTTTTCTAAAGCCTAGCTGATCGTCATTTAGCACATCCTCAATTTTCTTTTCTATTCTTCTGTAGATTATCCTTGTTAGCAACTGGGATGCATGAGCTGTTAAGCTGATTGTGCGATAATTCTTGCACTTGTCAGCTCTTGCATTCTTCGGAATTGTGTGGATGATATTTTTCCGAAAGTCAGATGGTTTGGCGCCAGACTCATACATTCCACACACCAACATTAAGAGTTGTTTTGTTGCCACGTCCCCCAATTATTTTAGAAATTCTGATGAAATGTTATTTATCCCTTTTGCCTTATTTGATCTTAAGTCCTCCAAAGCTCTCTCAAATTTTGATTTTAATACTGGATCCCCTAACTCTTCTAAATCGACTCCTGTTTGTCCTTTTATCACATCAGACTAATCTTCCCCCTCATAGAGGCCTTCAGTGTATTCTTTCCACCTATCTGTCCTCTCCTCTGCATTTAACAGTGGAATTCCTGTTGCACTCTTTATGCTACCACCCTTGCTTTTATTGTCACTGAAGGTTTTTTTTGATTGTCCTGTATGCTGAGTCAGTCCTTCTGGCAATCATTTCTTTTTCGATTTCTTCACATTTTCCATGCAGCCATTTCCCTGCACTTCCTATTTATTTTCTTCCTTAGCGACTTGTATTTCTGAATTTCCCTGAAAATTTTGTACTTCCTTCTTTCATTGATCAACTGAAGTATTTCTTCTGTTACCTATGATTTCTTCGCACTTACTGTCTTTGTACGTATGGTTTTCTTTCCAGCTTCTGTGATTGCCCTTTACAGAGCTGTCCATTCCTCTTCTACTGTACTGCATGCTGAGTTCTCCCATTTCTCTGTCCACTGCCACTTCCATTCTCTCTCTGATCATCTCTTCACCCCTCTCTCCATCCATCTCCACCAAACCCCTCTCTCTGTCAACCCTCTGTGTGCATTCCCTCCTCCTCCGTCTCTCTACTCAGCTGTGACTATCTTCTCCTGTAGCCCCTACATCACATGCCAATATTGCCCCCATGATATGGCATTTGTGTCGGCAGCCTAGATGTCGAAGAGGAAACCCTTTTTCACATGTATATCCATTCCTCTGGAAGCTAGGAAGTTCTAACCCCAAAAATGCTGATACTTGTGGAGTTTGCTGTATATGTATAAAATTTGGTCCAATAGTTAAGGGATATGAAAGGTGGTGCTTGGCACGCGCGCGCGCACACACACACACACACACACACACACACACACACACACGCTGCTTAATAATTGAGTGTCTCTCTTATGAGTCACCGGTGGAATTTTATCTGGTGTTTCAACAGATATTTACAATTTAGTTCTTGCAATTTTTTGTTGTAGTCAGCCCATCCATTGTTGTTGTTGTTGTTGTTGTGGTCTTTAGTCCTGAGACTGGTTTGATGCAGCTCTCCATGCTACTCTATCCTGTGCAAGCTTCTTCATCTCCCAGTACCTACTGCAACCTACATCCTTCTGAATCTGCTTAGTGTATTCATCTCTTGGTCTCCCTCTACGATTTTTACCCTCCACGGTGCCCTCCAATGCTAAATTTGTGATCCCTTGATGCCTCAAAACATGTCCTACCAACCGATCCCTTCTTCTAGTCAAGCTGTGCCACAAACTCCTCTTCTCCCCAATCCTACTCAATACCTCCTCATTAGTTACGTGATCTACCCACCTTATCTTCAGCATTCTTCTGTAGCACCACATTTCGAAAGCTTCTATTCTCTTCTTGTCCAAACTAGGTATCGTCCATGTTTCACTTCCATACATGGCTACACTCCATACAAATACTTTCAGAAACGACTTCCTGACACTTAAATCTATACTCGATGTTAACAAGTTTCTCTTCTTGAGAAACGCTTTCCTTGCCATTGCCAGTCTACATTTTATATCCTCTCTGCTTCAACCATCGACTCTAAGTGTCTCATTTCCTAATCTAATTCCCTCAGCATCACCCGACTTAATTTGACTACATTCCATTATCCTCGTTTTGCTTTTGTTGATGTTCATCTTATATCCTCCTTTCAAGACACTGTCCATTCCGTTCAACTGCTCTTCCAAGTCCTTTGCTGTCTCTGACAGAATTACAATGTCATCGGCGAACCTCAAAGTTTTTACTTCTTCTCCATGAATTTTAATACCTACTCCGAATTTTTCTTTTGTTTTCTTTACTGCTTGCTCAATATACAGATTGAATAACATCGGGGAAAGGCTACAACCCTGTCTCACTCCTTTCCCAACCAACCCATCCATATACTTCTCATTATGTGTCTCATGTGACACCCAGTTTTGACAGAAAGCATTGGTTTGTTTTCCGTTAAAAACTAAATGATCTTTAAATCAGAATTTTATGTGCGCATTAGACAGGGCAGTCTCAAATTAGTCTAGTGCAATATTCTTGTTATTGATATGTACCAACAGGGACAGTAAAACACAAATAATAATAAATACTCTAGCAGTGGCAGAGAAGTGGTGCCATGGCTATGCTTTCGCAAATGGAGTACTGGTTATTCTTAGTGGTTTACTGTCCCTGTTAGCATGTAAAATTTAGATTTAAAAATAATTTTCTTTGTAATGGGAAACTAACTGACTTTTTCCGTCAATGCTGGGTGTCACATAAAGGACCTGATGAGTAGTATTTGTTTGAGCTGACTCTAACTATGCTTTGCAAGTATGAAACTGTGAATATCTGCTGAAACACCAGAGAATCCTCCTCCCCCTTGCTATGTCCAACTCTTCTCCCTGCTCTCTCTGTTCACCTCATCCTTCCATCTCTGTATGTCTGTCTCCCCCCCCCTCCCCCCCCCCCTCTTGTCCCTGTCCATCTCCTCGTCCTTAGCAATTTTCTTCTGCCTGCCTCTCTGTAGCCATCTTCTCGTGCCCGTCTCCGTGTAGCCGTCTTCTCCTCATGCCCCCCTCTCCCTATCCATCCTCTCCTGCCTCCCCTCTCTTTTCATCCACCCTTCTATCCGTCTCAACCTTCTCCCCAGCCATGCCCATCCACGCATGTAACCCCTGCAAAACAGGTCGATAAAGTTGGCTGATACTACTCAACACAAAATACCTGTCATGCAGGGGTTGTTGGTTTTTCAGATACGATTGAAATCGATCCAGGTGTTTTGGAGGAGATGCTGGATGTACATACAAACATGGTGACATTGTGCTTTACACACACACACACACGTGCGCATGTGCTAGCCATTTCCCCGCACCTGTGCCTGCGTACTTGTTCAAAACATACTGCACACACCTCCTCCTGCCCACTCTCTGTGTCCCCCTCTCCCTGATCACATTTCTGTCCACCTCTTCTCGACACCATTTCTGCCCACCTCATCCTCCCACTTCTATCTTTTCCGTCTCCTCCTCCACATGCTCTTGTCTTCCCATTTTCTCCTCCCATTCTCTGTCAATCTCTTCTGCACTCTCGCACTCTCTTGGAACATATCTTCCTCCTTCCTCCTTCCTCCTTCTCTGTCCACATCCTCCTCTGCCTCATTACATCCAACTCCCCCCCCCTCTTACTTTTCCACCTGCACACAATCCCTCTCGCACCTGGGAAACTATGCATCTAGGAGGTTATAACCCCCAAAGTGTACAATTTTTTTTTAAATTGATGTACTGCTTTATTACACACACACACACACACACACACACACACACACACACACACACACACACACACACACACAGTTTTATATACTAAGCATTTGTGTAGTATTATTGATTTCAAAGAAAGAACAATATCGGTTGTCTGTGTACTGTAAAAATTAATTCTGTTTGTACATCCTGGGCTCCTCAGATCTTAATAATTTGTAGTAGTGGTTAAATAGATACTCCTTCACTTTGTTTTGTAATATCTGGACATTTCCAATTTCCTGCCTAATGTCTACCAGCAACCTGTTATATGCTTTCACACCAGAATATAAAACGCCATTCTAAATCTTTGACATTGCCGCCAAAGTCTACATTGAATTGTAATCGCGAATTTCACATTCATCCTAGAGCCACTCACAAAAAAAAAAAAAAAATAGGGAGTAAAAGTATTGGCAGATGACTGCCAGAATCCATAGGTCCTTGAAGGGCCTTCTACAAGATGTTAGATTACCACATTTATGCAATATTCTTACGTAATGCTTCTGTAGAATACATACTTTTTTGACCGTAGCTACATTGTCACACAAGATGCCATAGGACTGTATTGTGTGAAAGTATGCAAAGTGTACCTGCAGTTCTGCTCAAGGTCAACATAGTGAGAAACCAATTCTTAGGTGCACACCAAGCAGAACTAAGATTTCTGGTTAACTTGCCCATATGCCAGGGCCTCCTCAGTTTATTATCTATCTTGCTGCCAAGAGGTGTCACACATAAGCGTTTCATTTAGTTTGTGCTGTTGATCTCCACTTTTTGGCACCTTAAAGTTTTTTTAATTTGTTCGGAATTGCTTAACATGAGTTTTTGTTGGATAGGGAATAAAGGTTTTTTGCTTGGATCAGTTGTAATCCTATTCCATTACTCTTGTGATCACATTTGGCATAGATAATTTGCTCCCTTTATTGGTGTCCCTGTATTGTCAGCAAACATTGGTGTTCACAATGTTCTCCAATGTTTTCAATAAATAATCCCCACTCCCCCCCACCCCCCCTTTCTCTGAATATTACTACATGGTCTTATTTGGGAGGATCTTTTCTCTGAGAAGCTAAATCATCGGTGACATAGTTGAACCCTACACTTTGCTAAAAAAATATTACTTGGTATTCGGTGCCTCGGGAGTTCTGTACTTTTTTTTGCTCCTATAACTACTCCCTTAGCAGCAGAACCTCATTTGTCTTGTTGACTCTCTGATTACTATTTACCTTAACTTGTACATTTTTCTGTCTTCTCAGATTCCAGAATCTAAAGCTAGCATCTCTGAAACCTTCCGTCTGATATGGCAGATTTGTGCACAGTCCAATCATCTACTCTCTTTCTAATCTTATTGCTGCCAACTTTAGCTCACAGCTGATCTGATTCTGCCTGTACTATTGCTAGATAATGCTAAAGATCAGTTGCTCCTTCTCCATAATTATGTAGTGATAGGCACAACTGTTATAGCACCAAAGGCATGTCATATATCCTTCCTGGTGGGTTACTTCACTGCATCTTCACATTGTCAACCATTTCTTCTTTCTCTGCAGCTGCTTCCTCCACACTTGTTCATTGTAATGGTGTTTATTTTGCCTGAACAGATTATTGAAGTTTACCTGTTCCATGAAAAATTAATATTATGTTGTTAGTGTGTGTTGTTTAACCAAAAATAACTGACTTATTATATTTCTTGTATGAAATGTGCACATGTACAGGATTTATGAACATTCCTCAATTAGTTAAACATCAAATTAATGAATATTATTAATGAAATATGTTCAATGTACATGATTCAGTAACTGGCACCACAGCATAGATTGAAATTATGTTGGCGTTTCATTCCCTATTAGAAGTATAAAGGTAACAGAGACATCAAATTAAAATTTATGCTAACTCTTTATAAAATACTTGCTAGTTTGTTGTGACACCTTTATTTAAATTTGTTATCCGTGAGAGTGTTGTGGATTATCACTGACAGTTACTGCAAACTTGGTTATGCTTACACTTCCTGCTTCTGTTCTTGCATATGACTGCATATGTGTTGTGGTGTTGATAACACAGTTTTGGGATTTGAGACATTGGCGTTGTGTGAATTGTCTGCTTACACAAAGACATTCTGAAGTTTTAAGGCCAGGACTCTTGTAGCCTGCCTTCAGGGGGATTGGCCATTGTAATTTAGGTTTTCTGTGGTTTCCCTAAATTGTTCTAAGCAAATGCCAGGATGGTTCCTTTGCAAGGGCACTCCCCATCCTTGAACAGCCAATTTCCTTCCCCATCTTTGAAATTTGCTGAGCTCATGCTGTCTAACGACCTTGATATTGTCAGGATGTTGAATGCTAATCCCTCTTCCCTCTCATAGCCCACTTTGTTGATTTCAATCAGAGTGCGACTGTTGCTTCAGTTGCAGTCTGCAATAGTCTATGGCCACCCCTCTCCTCAATACATTATTGCCCACAGCACTGTACACTGATAGCAGTGATTTTCTCTGAACTGAGATATTTGTGGTACACTGTTAACAATTTCCAAAGCCCAGTGCCTGCACAACTTGGGAGATGTAGTGCATTTTGTTTGTGTTCATTCAGTTGTTGAGTCTGTATCTAGTACAAGGCCTAAAGACATTCTTACCAACACAGTAACTTATGTTCAGAGAAATGACATATAATATTTTGACATGCACATAGCTGTAGCATTTACAACAGAGATTCTGCAGAGACTATAAATCAGCTAAAAGTCCAGCAGAATGCAACTGTTATGTCCCCAATGTGCAGAATGTTGCCATCAGTTGTCAGCAGAAGTGCACGGACACATGGACTGCAGTTTACTTTTATTGACAGTAATGGCCATGTACACAGAGGTTGTGGAAATGCTTGGAGAGCCATAATATTAAAGAAATGAATCTCTCTTGCCATTCACAGCCTTAAACTGCACCATAACTGCGTGGTTGTTACTGAAACAATTTCCACATTTGTAACAGACATTACATGGATAGACAATATGTAATTTGCTGCATAAAAGCTGGTCTCAGTAATCTGATTTTGTATATCTTCCATTTGTGTCCAGGTTTTTTTATGTTGTTCTTGTAGTATTAATGCCTGCACATTATTACTTGGACACTTTTGTTGCAGGGACAAATGGATTTTTCTGCAATATGTGTACCATATTAAACAGTTAATTATACTTGGTTATTGATTCCAAATCTTTGCACTTATCACACTTATTTGTTTATCCCAGTACTTTTTCTTTGCTGCTTGCAAATGGGGTTAAGCATTTACAGTGCCACAGTGGGTGATATGGAACAGTGGGGGTAAGCTTAGCATCATTCATATAGTGTTACCAGTGAGAGAAATTACAGCCATGCCTAGTGCTCCATGTGGAGGACAGATAAATGCCCAGGCTAAAATATACAACTGACAAAGATTTAAATATTTCATCCATCTGAGCCAGAAATTGGGTTTAAAGTGGCAGATGAGCAAAAGGTGATTATTGCTAGTGTAAATTTCAGTACCCACAAAAGTTTAAGGACAAAGATGATGTGACTGTCTGTCTTAAAAATACTTTGACTGCAATAGCTGTTTGTCCTTAAAATCTTTCCCTAGTTGAGGACTGGTGACCCACCAGGCAGAGAAAATTGCATCAGTAAGCACTTTCTTGGCATTAATGAAATGTGTGTAAGTACCGTCTAGTGGATCCATGCATTTGTATTATTCTATTAGTTCTCATAACATGCAGATCTTTTCTGTCATTGCATAAGATGTAATTGATAGAGAAAATTGAAAGGTCTGAAAAGACTACAGAAGCTGTACATAATTATTGTTTGTTGTTAAGCTTATGAACAAACATTAGAGAACTGTGTGTTAGTTATAACTGACAGACAAGTAAATTACTAATACTGAAATGAAAGGTCTTGGTAAAATTATTTAGGAGTAAAGGTAACTGATCCAAGTAGCAGATTCATTGAGTCAATGTAGACACTTAAACAAGGCTGAGAAATTGATAGCTTTTGGATGACTTATTTTTGCTGACTAAATAGTAGCCATACACAAGTGTGTGTGTGTGTGTGTGTGTGTGTGTGTGTGTGTGTGTGTGTGTGTGTGTGTTTTAAATCACCATAGTCTTACTGAGCTAACCAACAAATAATAATAAAATACTATTTTTGAAAAGTGATGTGATTTACCAAAATTTTAGGTCATAATTAAAGTGAACACTATTTATGTTAGAAAAAAACTGAAATGTGAAAATATAGGTCATGCCAGATGTTGTTGATGAAACAATCCTTATCCGTTAGTGTAGCGTATATTGGCATACTACAGTATGTTCTGAACACAGTCTGGTCCAAAATTACTAAAAACAAACAAAATTACTTTTATTTCTTGAAGAAATGTTGATACTGTGATAAATAGGTGTTTTTGAGCAGATGCTGCCACCTGGTGGGAACATGCAGAAATGAAAACAAGTGATGCACTAAAAGCAAGTAGTGTAAAGTTTGTGCTACAATCAGACATAGCAAGTTTAGTTATTCCTTGAACACAGTGACTGAGACACTAAAAGTGGAGCACAAATTCCCCTCCCCTTTCCACTCAAGTTCAAGTTTTCATGGTTTTACGTAAATTGATGATGACTGATCCTTCAAAATAGCCATGGCTAATATCCTGTCCAGTTGTGTTAAGTAGAATCTTGTGCTTAGTTTCTAATAAACTTATCGTTAAACATCAAAGGTTCTTTCTTTTTTTCGTAGTACTAATGAAGAGAGAACAAATGTTGCAGTTTATAGAAATTATAAACAAATACTGTTATAGTGATATCAGGTACCTGTGGCTGGTGTTTCATAAACAACTGTGGGTGCATTGCTGAGCCATAATAACCACAAACTGAAAGCACAACCAGAAGGTTATAGGTGAAATAAAAATACACAATATACACTTTTCTGTTTTGTTAAGAAAATTTTGACAATCAAATATCTACAAAGTATTATATTGATTTTTAAGTCTTATAATGTAAATAACAAGTCATTAAAACCATTTGCAGAATGTGTGAGCTTGCTGCCAGATGATGGTTGCCGATTCATTCCACCTCTGCCCAAGGATACACCTCCTCCACCCCCGCCCCCACCACCACCACCACCTCCTCCTTCAGAGAGTGATTCAGAAGGAGGAGAGACACGTAGCCAGGAAACCTGTTCACCTGTTTCTACAGTAAGTGTAAACGACTATACATGCCATATAAAATCTGTGTTTCAAAACATACTAGGTTATAAACATTTTGTATTAAGTGTGGGCTGGAATGTTTAGTCCTCCTTTTTAACTTTTTCATGGTACAGAATTATGATTAATTTATATTATACTACTATAAACTTAAGCATAACAGTGCGGTGCAGTATATTATGAGAAGATTCCAACCCGGTTGTAGTTAATTTATTGTTGGCAGATGCTCAGCGTTTCAGTGGAAACATTTTGAGAAGTGCAGTGTAATAAAAGCACTCAGTCCTGTTGCGATGTGTTGAAACTGAGGTGTGTTGTGCAAGGAGAAAAACTTTTTGTTTCTCACCACTCACCTGCACAGAAAATGCTTAGGGAGGCTGGTGTGTGAAGAGAGAATATGCACATAACTCTTGAGATATGAATGGCAGAGGAGAAAACCATAAAGGAGAGTTGTAAAGCCATACTACGTCCTGGATGAGCAGAGATTTCATAAGCACATGTACATATTATGTACCAAACTTTGTTACAAAATAACACCCAAGGTACCAAACTTTGTTGCAAAATAACACCCAAGCATCAGGTATACTCAGTCACTTCATATGTTGCTGCAAGGAAAATTGTGAAGGGTCCCACATTGGCTTGATTTGGATATCTTCCTCTATGTCATGTTGTTTGCTTTTAGGCTCCATGGTCACATTTTGGAGACGGTATCTTCCCCCATTTATGGAGAGCTTGAATGATTCATGTTATGTGGCTATAGTCCAGTCATCTGCAAAGCTGAACTTACCGAATTATGTGTTGGATACGTTGGAAATACAAAGATTGAAGAAAAGCGGGGGCAAGGACTGAGCCCAGCGGGAGCCCATTGTCGAGTATTTTGGAGGAGTTAATCCTTTCTCTGGTAGTCACTTCAAAAGTTCTTTCCCTGAGCATGGTATCAATGAGACAGATGGTATAGCTGCATGGATTTATTCAAATTTGACAGAAAAAATCTGTATTCACAGATGGATAAGAAAGTTACCTCTCTGTTCTTGATGTAGTTACTCCTAACTGATCTGATTGGCGAAGAGAGATTATTTTTGTGACTTATAGCGTCTCACAGAATATTAAACATTTGTAATTTGTAACTGAAGGTATTTGATCTTTTAAAAGTTTTAGATTTTTATTTATTAATTCTGTTTGGATGTTAGCTGGCTGTAATTAACATATTAAATTATAACTAGAAGAAAAAAATTGCTAGTTTAAATAAACATGCCCTGACTTTGAAAACTTGCAGTTTTGGTGAAATATGTGTAAGAACACATGAGGAGGAAAAATATTGCTTTATTTATTTCATGTGCTCCAAAGAATAAGTTAGACGAAGAAGTAACCTAACTGATTTTTGTAGATATAAATTTGTTTATTGCCTGGTTATGTCAATAGCAGGGTCCACATGCATGTTTCTATAAATAAGGTCTGTAAATCACTTTTATAACATTTGGGAATTGTGTGTAACATTGCTTTGCCACATTATGTCCACAGTGTACAGTTAATTTTTGTATGATAAAGAAACCTTTAATTTAAGTGTATTATACATTAATTACGTTGCAGGGCCATAGCAGTATTTCATCACCCAGGCCACAGTCACCATCATTGTCTGACTTGGAAGCAAAGAAACAGTCGCTTCTGGCAGAGCTGGAGGATGGAAGCTCTGGAGAAACTGTTCGGGTAGCTGCAACACCCACACTTGGAAAAATAAAGTCTGTTGCACTTGGTACACCAGTTTTATTGGGGAGGTCTCCTTACTCTAGACTTCCCTCTCCAAAGAAATTCTCTCACAACATCTGTGATGTTATAAATTTTGAAAATCTTCCCGATTCAACAGGAAAGTATGAGAAGATGACTGATATAATACAGAAAGTACGGACAGCTGTTTCACGCATACAGAGTGATACAGCTACATGACAGGCACAGGTGGAGTATAGTAATTTTTTACACCAATATACAACTAAAAATATGTGCTACCATTTTTAAATTTAATGTCCAAGATTAAAGAAGAAAGTACATGTAAGATGCATTATTCAGCAAAATGACAGCTATGTGGAAGACCACAGAAAAAAAATTCAAATTCTTGTGACATTCCTTCTTCAAGAAGATAGATAAAAGAAGCAGGGAATAAAAATGTGTGTAAGGGGAGCTTGAGAAATGTTCAATGATCACAGAGGAGACTATAATAATTGAGATTAATACTAAGGAATAGATAATATTTGACTGTTAAAAAACATAACTTCTCTAGATGTCAGCTACCTTTCTCCTAAATTTGTTAACTTCTGTGCCTTGGGGAGTTCTGTCATCTGTGTTCTAGACTTCATGTTCAGTTTTATGAGTAACTGGCCATCAATATATTCTCCATGTTTGGACTTGTTATCTCACATGGCCTTTTTGTACATTTAGTCCAGTTTGAGGATTTAATTTTTAATATTATTGTTTAAATTAGAAAAAGATTATTTTCTATTTATGTAAGATAAATCAAATTATTAATTTTTGGTAACAATTTTAATATGAAATATTTTGGGGAAAATATCAACAAGAGAAGCTATGTACATAAAGTGAAACTGTTCAATAAATGTTTATTTACTATAATCATGTCTCATAATATTTTTTTTCTCTCTTTATAATTGATTATGTTGTGGGACATAGGTATAATTTGCAATTGAGACCCGTTTCTTTAAATAAGTTATCTATCATTCGATGTAAATGAAATAAAGTTCAAAGCAGAAATATTTTATTATTAACATGTTAATTATTATTTAAGTGGGTAATCTAGGTAAAGATCTCCTGAGCATGAAGGTTGGTTTAAATAGTACAGCGCTTGACTAAAAAAGGTGCCTATTGACCTCTGAGCTGACATGCCCAACCATGTATAGATGATTTACAGTTTAACATGGACTCAAAACCATATATTTAATAATTTAAGCATGGTAAATATAAAACAGAGAACACCACAATGTCTAAATTGTAAATATTTATACTGCGATTTGCCTGTTTTATTTGTGTTTTTATCTGCTGAGTACTAGGAACGTTGATTATTATTTACATTTGTAAGATAGCTGCTATTTAAAACACAAAGCTGCAAGTGATGAGTTAGTGATAGTACTTCTTGTATGGATAATGTGTGTGTTTGTGGGGGGATTAAAACTTGTCGTTGAAGGAAATAGATTTCAAAAATGTTGTTGCAACATTCGTTTACAGCTAGCTTTATTCTTGTGCTTCACAATCGAAGTAAAAGAAGAGTCTGTGTATACTATGGCTCTTGGAATATTGTCTGGTTTATCTTGAATAGAGAGCAAGAAAAAGGGCCATATATTTAAATTTTGGATATGGATTTATGGTTAACACCACTCCTCTGGTAATAAATATCTCACACACACGCCCACGCACACACACGTACACATGGTCATAATGTTCTGGCTGATTGTGTATGAGGTCATCATCATCATCATCATCAAGTGTAGTTAACTACCATGAATGCTACTGTAGCCGTATCTTGTAACTAATACTTAGCTTGCAATGTCACAAATAGGGCTAGAAAGAAACACACCTGTTGTAACGGAGATTACATTGTGTAAACAACTTCATTTTGTTCATCAAGCTGTCACTTTCATGTACTGCAGTGGGTTATTAACTAGAATAGTAGTATAATTATTGCTACAATTTCTTATGTCAACAGCCTTGCTGACAAAACAACTAATACAAGTAGGCATGAGAGGCACTCACTGAGCCGTCAGTTTATATTTCCATGGTTCTTTGGCTGTGCTGACATACTGCTGATTTATTGAAATTTCTTATATTTTACGTGCGGATATTCTGTTACTGTTTACAGAAAAATATTTTGTTCGTGTTAATTTATATGCAAACAAATTGAACATCACGTGAAAAGTTGGCAGCTTCATCCATCGGCAGCCGTGTGTGTGTGTGTGTGTGTGTGTGTGTGTGAGTAAATTTGCTGCTGGAAGACACAGTGGTAGATGTGTTGAAGACATTTACAGATAACTGATCAGCCAGGACATTATGACCACCTACCTAACAGCCAGTATGTCCACCTTTGACACAGATAACAGCCGTGACAAATCATCGCATGGCAGCAATGAGGACTTGGTAGGTTGCTGGAGGGAGTTGGCACCACATCCGCACACGAGTCACCTAATTCCCATAAATTCTAGGGAGGAGAGTGCCTATAAGAACAGACATAGTTTGTTATAAGGACCTATTGATGTAGTCATATGTGCTGCCAAGCTAATTAAGATACTAATTGTAAGTTCACTAGTTTGAGTAAGCTTGGGTGTGCCCACTGTTTGCTTGTCTTGCATACTACTTTGAATTACTAACTGGACATGTAGAGAAATGTTAGCTGTGTTACTGTTTGACAGTGAATGCTCATTTGTGACCCCCCCCCCCCCACCCCACCCTCTCTCTCTCTCTCTCTCTCTCTCTCTCTCTCTCTCTCTGTGTGTGTGTGTGTGTGTGTGTGTGTGTGTGTTCAAAATTTACTGTGACCTGGTTTTCATTAATGCAGTTCCGGTTTACTTTAATGGCAGTGCATAAGACAATGCTCAATATCATAAGACAATGCCCAGTAATAATAGTGAAGTCAGAACTTGTTCAGGTTTTCTGATTAAGTTTTATGCCCGTGCTTAAGTAATGTTTTGCTCTTTGGCTTTTTTATGTCATCAAACAGTGGTGTTGTGCCTTGCCGCATCACATACTCACTTATTCAGTTCTGACCTAGTAACTTATTCAGTTGTCTGTTACAGAGCTAGATAGTTCTGCTTTCTCTGCACCTTGCTCCTTCGGCAGCTGATGGGGTGCATCCTATCATTGCCACCGATGCCATATCAGTAGCTGGGGTCGTTGCTTCCATCAACTGGGTCAAAGAGGGGACATTGGGTGTCTGGATGGATGCTGCATCTAGCCAACTGTAGACACACATTTGAAAACAGAAGGAATTTAAGAAATAAGGAAAAAGAAATTTTACAAAAAAAATTTGTCAGCCCAAATTTCCTCAGTTGTAAACACTCACTCAACTCTCCACTCCCCCTTCCCCGAACTCTCTGCATGTTTCTGTGGTAGCAGAGAGTGGCTGAGGTTATGGAAGACTAGGTTCTTTGGGCTGATGGGATGTATAGTAATCAATTTGAAAGTTATTCTTGGCATTTCATGTGGTGTGTCTGACCTGTAGTTGTCATACGCTGAAGAAAAAGGGATCACTGGTATTTGAGTAGCATATTTGAGGCACCAGAAGCGATCGTATTATAACAAGTTGGAGGCATGACAACACAAGCTCACTTCTTCATGAGAAAGCTCTTATAAGTGGACTGCACTTTAAACTTAAAATTGGACTACCAGTGGTGGTCCGTCTTGGAGAGGGGGGGGGGGGGGGGGGGGGAAGGTTTGTCATGCTGTGTGGTCCCACTTTGTGCGATATGAAAATTCCACCAGTTTCCATGTGGGGCACTGTCTGTCTGACAGCTGTTCGTGCAACATCATATGTGCAGCAGCCTGCGAGTGTGGTCTTCTCTCATGGAACATGCTTCAGGACAGAACCAGCTGGTAGTCTTGGCAGCTAAGTATTTGTCAGTTCCCTGGTTACACTTCTCACCTTTGTTTGTTTGAAGTGACTGGTTGGCCTTTCATCATCGGTTTATGCTTAAGAGTTTGTTTAGTTGAGAAAGTTAATGCATTAGCGTTGCAGTATGCATCTGAAAGTGGAAGTGATTTGGAATTGTTCTTCCGCTGTTACATTATTTATTGACTTATATCTAAAAACAAAGATGATGAGACTTACCAATCAAAAGCGCTGGCAGGTCGATAGACACACAAACATACACACAAAATTCAAGCTTTCGTAACAAACGGTTGCTTCATCAGGAAAGAGGGAAGGAGAGGGAAAGACGAAAGGATGTGGGTTTTAAGGGAGAGGCTAAGGAGTCATTCCAATCCCGGAAGCGGAAAGACTTACCTTAGGGGAAAAAAAAGACAGGTATACACTCGCGCACGCACACACACACACACACACACACACACACACACACACACACACACACACACACATCCGCGCATACACAGACACAAGCAGACATTTGTAAAGACAAAGAGTTTGGGCAGAGATGT
Organism: Schistocerca serialis cubense; assembly: GCF_023864345.2. Lineage (NCBI taxonomy): Eukaryota > Metazoa > Arthropoda > Insecta > Orthoptera > Acrididae > Schistocerca > Schistocerca serialis. Next base: position 1,094,688,073 of record NC_064638.1, read on the forward strand.
CAGTCGAGGCAGAAGTAAAGAGGCAAAGATGTTGTTGAAAGACAGGTGAGGTATGATTGGCGGCAACTTGAAATTAGCGGAGGTTGAGGCCTGGCGGATAACGAGAAGAGAGGATATACTGAAGGGCAAGTTCCCATCTCCGGAGTTCTGACAGGTTGGTGTTAGTGGGAAGTATCCAGATAACCCGGACGGTGTAACACTGTGCCAAGATGTGCTGGCCGTGCACCAAGGCATGTTTAGCCACAGGGTGATCCTCATTACCAACAAACACTGTCTGCCTGTGTCCATTCATGCGAATGGACAGTTTGTTGCTGGTCATTCTCACATAGAAAGCTTCACAGTGTAGGCAGGTCAGTTGGTAAATCACGTGGGTGCTTTCACACGTGGCTCTGCCTTTGATCGTGTACACCTTCCGGGTTACAGGACTGGAGTAGGTGGTGGTGGGAGGGTGCATTGGACAGGTTTTACACCGGGGGCGATTACAAGGGTAGGAGCCAGAGGGTAGGGAGGGTGGTTTGGGGATTTCATAAATCTAAAATCTTACTGGATGACAGAATTCACTTTATATAAGCAGCACACTCTGGCGTAACAGGAAGGAGGAAACCAGCTGAAATATGCTGCTGCCAGAGCACAAAAAGCCGAATGTGCTCCTCTTTAAAAGACTCTGACAGAAAAATTGGGAACCAACTGCTGGGATCCACATTCTGCCTGCTTTACCAAAAATTTTGGCATGTGATCGTATTTGTGCTTTTTGTGCCGAAAAAGAGTAGCCCAGAGACAGTGACAGTGAAAGAGAGAGGGGACTGCCAGTGGAAGACACACAAAAAAGAGAGAGGAGACAGTGATGGTGAATCACCAAGCACATGTAGAGAGGAGACAGTGGTGATTGAAGAGAAAGGCAGCAGACAGTAAGTGAGAAAGAGAGAGACAATGACACTGGGAAAGAAAAAGATGGGGCAAAGAGAGTGGCAGTGGGACAGAGAGACAGTGAATTTGGCAGAGAAGAAGACAATGGTAATGGAGAGCGAGAGAAATGGCCGAAGACAGTGGCAGTGAGAGAGAGACAGACAGGAAGAAATATCGGTGGGACAGACACACATACAGACAATGGTAGTGAGAGGGAGATGTTGAGAACGGAAGTGTTACTACAAAGAGAGATTGGGTTAAAAGGATTTGGGATCTTCTGTGTTAAAAGAGGAGAAGTATGTTCACATGCCCAAATTTTTGGCGAGGAAGTCAGAATGAAGATTGAGGCAGCTGATTTCCCAATTTTCTGTTAGAGTCCTTTAGAGGAGCATATTTGCCTTTTTTGTTCTCTGATAGGAGAATTTTTCAGCTAGTAAAGACAGCTCATAAAGGTTTTGCTCCACCTGGAAAGTCTGGATATAGATCCAAGGGGAGCAGGAAATGAAAGAGTATGTTTTATGAAATAATTTTATTGTGAAATAGAAATTCAACAATAATCAAAATAAAGGCAGCTTGTTACAAAGTACAAATCTGTGTGCATACATGAAATCAAAATCTACAGCAGCAGGTAACATTCACCCCAATATTGCTCCATCCCACGCATTGTAATGTGCTTGGATAGCACAGTTCATCATAAGTAACACCAAACAATAATTGAATCTCATGAAACTTGTGCTGCAGAAATTGTTTCTAACTTGAAATCATGAGAAAATGTGACATAGTAACATACTTGTTACATAATACATTTTCATATATTTGGTTATTACCGGCCACTGAAGATGCTTCATAAATAAAGAGGTGAAACACACATGGCAAAAACCAAACTGACTTTCATTTAGTTGCAAAGACAAAATACACCTCCGTGAATTTTGAAGCAACTAAGGAACGACAAAGAAAAAAAGAGAGGAAGAAATGACAACAATTTACCTGCTTTTGAAAATGTAATGTAATTGGATACATAAAAAGTTTACTCACCAGGTGGCAGCAGGAGAACGCATGTATGTATAGAATTTTGGAAGCTTTCTGAGTCAGTGGCTTTTCTGGCAGGAGGGTTGAAGGAGAAGACAGAGGGATGAAGGAAAAAGAATGGGGAGGTTTATGGAAAACTTACCCAGGGGAGGCTTACCGGATGGCATGTGAAGGAAAGATTGGTTGTTGGAGACTCCACCGGATGAGATTTGAAAACCTGGGAGCTTAAAGGTGGAAGATAGGGCAATACGCAATACAGAGGTACCTGACAAAATATAGTGCATGTGTTACTAAGAGTGTTAACATGTAGAGATGGGGGATGGGGAAAAGTAGTAATTGTGGTCTTCAGTCCAGAGACTGGTTTAATGGAATCTCCATGTTACTATACCGTGTGCAAGCTTCTTCATCTCTCTACTGCAACCGACATCCTTCTGAGTCTGCTTAGTGTATTCATCTCTTGGTCTCCCTCTACGATTTTTATCCTCCATGCTGCCCTCAGACACTAAATTGGTGACTCCTTGATGCCTCAGAACATGTCCTATCAACTGATCCCTTCCTCAAGTTAAGTTGTGCCACAGATTTCGCTTCTTCCCAATTCTACTCAGTACCTTCTCATTAGTTACGTGATCCACCCCTCTAATCTTCAGCATTCTTCTGTAGCACCACATTTTGAAAGCTTCTATTCTCTTCTTGTCTAAACGGTGTATCATCCATGTTTCACTTCCATACAGGGCTACACTCCATACAAATACTTTCAGAAAAGACTTCCTGACACTTAAATCTTAAAAGTAGACAGGTCATAAAATAAAAGATACTAAAGGTAGTGAAGAAAGGATTACTGAGTCCAAAGAAATTAATGGAAATTAAGGCCAAGTGGGTGGCGGGTACCAAGGACCTGTTGTAACGCCAGTTCCCACATGCAGAGTAGTGAGAAACTTGTCTCTTGAGGGAAGAATTGAAATGGCATGTGTGATGAAACAGCCTCCAAGGTCACAACTATCATAATTTAGAACATGCTCTGCAACAGAATATTGTGTGTTGTCAGTTTACACTCTTTGCCTATGCCTGCTCATCTTCACTAACAACTTGTTGAAAGACAGCCTCCAAGGTCACAACTATCATAATTTAGAACATGCTCTGCAACAGAATATTGTGTGTTGTCAGTTTACACTCTTTGCCTATGCCTGCTCATCTTCACTAACAACTTGGTGATAGTCGTGCCAACGTAAAAAACCGAATGGGTTTACACAATAGCTCGAACATGGTGGGTTGTTTCCCAAATGGCTCTCTTTGGTAGTCCATGTTTTGCCTGTTACGGGCTGGTATATGTTGTGGACAGAAAAAGATTAAAACACACCCACTTATAAAGCTACATGAAACATTTAAAATAAAACTAAGCGTAGTTAGAGGGAAACTTGTGAAAGCAGAGGACACCCACTTGGGTAAAGATACAAATGTTAGAAATGTAGAAGCGGGGGGGACTAGCAATAGAGAAAAATTGCAATGAAGAAAAAAAATTGCTTGAATGTCTTTCAGGCACGCATCCAGAATGAATTATTTACCATGGAAACTAACACTGTAGCTGCATAGTGGAAGTAGAATACTGAGCAGCATGAAGGCAGATCCCAGACTGACATCCACAACTGGACTGCTGAGAGCAAGCCACCCCCACCCCACGGCCATTGCATTGCGTGGTACACATATAGAATGGGAGTGGAGTGGTGAAGACATTAGTCAGCAGTTGTATCCTGATGTTACTTTATCACTGTTAAATATATGTTCTACAATGATGAAGCTGCATGCCCAAAAGACTTTCATGTACAATATTCACCAGGAAATGCTATAAACGTACAATATGAGAGTTCTTGAAGAATACCACAGAAGGGTAAAACTATTGCCAAAAACATAATTACAGGTACAGAACCACTGGATAATTACTGCACTTGAATATAGCTTTGGTAGGGCAGAGTGGCTGCATGTCATTTTACTCCCCAGTGCTGTCATGTACAAACAATATGTGACCTGTAAGTAAGGAGGGCAAGGTCTGAGACAAATAGATACAGCATATTACAATTGTAAAGTTGAATTTGGCAGGTACTATTTTTCCACAGTAAGTTGATCCTTTTTACTGTTGCTGCCAGTAGTGGAGAAAATCTGCTCTAGTTGGAAAATATTAATTTTTCTCTGAGCCCTGCCAATATTTCTGCATTTGTCACCTCTGCTTTTGTATAAGCACAAAATAAGACATAATGGTGTCAGCACTGCGGAAGTAGGTGGCACTACCCTCTCCTTATATTTCTCTCCCCTCAGCAGTTATAACACAGATTCAAGACCCATCACCCGCCATTCCTGACAGCCACTGTGTGAAGGGTCAACTCATTGTGACCCAGCAAGTGAATGATCCACTTATGCATCAAATAATACAGTCTGAGATGACAAATGGAATTATTGCCCAAGTTAGGAAGGTTTCAAGGAGGTTCTCCCAGAATTCAGAAGGTAATGACACTGACTCACTTCTGCAACATAACATGAAAACAGAAAATCGCGTAATGCACAAACTGTCTGGACAACTTAAGATACTGATAGAAATCAGGTGATGCTGAGGGAATTAGATTAGGAAATGAGACCCTTCAAGTAATAAAAGTGTTTTGCTATTTGGGAAGCAAAATAACTGATGATGGTCGAAGTAGAGAGGATATAAAATGCCGACTGGCAATGGCAAGGAAAGCATTTCTGAGAGTATAGATTTAAGTGTCAGGAAGTCGTTTCTGAAAGTATTTGTATGGAGTGTAGCCATGTATGGAAGTGAAACATGGACAGTATTTAGTTTGGACAAGAAGAGAATAGAAGCTTTCGAAATGTGGTGCTGCGGAAGAATGCTGAAGATTAGATGGGTAGATCACATAACTAATGAGGAGGTATTGAATAGAATTGGGGAGAAGAGAAGTTTGTGGCACAACTTGATTAGAAGAAGGGATTGGTTGGTAGGACATGTTCTGAGGCATCAAGAGATCACCAATTTAGTATTGGAGGGCAGAATGGAGGGTAAAAATCGTAGAGGGAGACCTAGAGATGAATACACTAAGCAGATTCAGAAGGATGTAGGCTGCAGTATGTACTGAGAGATGAAGCAGCTTGCACAGGATAGAGTAGCATGGAGAGCTGCATCAAACCAGTCTCAGGACTGAAGACCACAAAAACAAGAACATAGTGGGACTACATCTGACTGCCGTATCTGGATGAAGAATTAATACCTCATGAGACACAGTAACACATGCTAATACCTTCATTAGCAAATAGGCAGAGATCTAAGAGTACAAGATTTCTCCAACAAATTTTACAACCACTTAAGACAGCTGGATGTAACGCTGTCCTGTACGATGAACTAATGCGTATTGACCATTCAGTTGCAGCTAACAAGCCTGATGATAAAACTTTCTGGCAGATTAAAAAAGATGTACAGACTGGGACTCAACTGTGGGACTTTAGCCTTTTGCAGGAAAGTGCTCTACCAGCTGAGCTATCCAAGCACACTCATGGCCCACCTCCACAGCTCTGCTTTTGCATTTAGGTCTCTCTTACCTTCCAAACTTCACAGAAGTTTTTCTGCATATCTTCCAGGACTATCCACTTCTGGAAGAAAATGCACTGCAGAGAAATGGCTTAGCTATAGCCTTGGGGGAATGTTTCCAGAATTAATTTTCACTCTACGGCAGTGTGACCACTGGTTTTAAACATCCTGACAGATTAAAACAGGGTGCCAGGATGGAACTCAAACATGAGACCCTCTATGAAGTTTGGAAGGTAGGAGAGAGGTAGTAGCAGAAGTAGAGTTGTGAGGGTGGGTCATGAGTTGTGCTTAGCTAGCTCAGTCAGTAGAACATTTGCCCACCAAAGGCATAGATCTCAGGTTCGAGTCTCATTCTGATACATAGTTTTAATCTGCCAGAAAATTTCAAATTGGCACACATTGCACTGCAGAGTGCAAAATATTACTGGAAACAATCCCCCAAAGTTATGGTTAACCCACTTCTCTAAAATATTCTTTCTTCCAAGAGTGATAATCATGCCAAGTCTGAAAGAAAACTTCTGTGCCGATTGGAGGGTAGGAGAGAGGTACTGGGAGAAGTACAGCTGTGGGGGCAGGCTGTGAGTTGAGCTTGCATAGTTCAGTTCGCAGAGCACTCATCGTGAAAGACAGAGGTCTTTCGAATTACATTCGGTCAGGGAAAAGATCATGCTTCTTAACTGATATATCTACATCTACAATCACACTATGCAACCCATTGTGAAGTGCGTGGCAGTGGGTACTTCCCATTGTACTAGTTGTTAGATCTTTTCCTGTTTCCTTCACATATGGAATGCTGGAAGAATGACTGTAGGCTTTCTCAGGACAGTTTGCATCTATCTTCAATGTTCTGCAGGTTCAATTTCTTCAGAATCTCTGAAACTGTCCCACAGGTCAAACAAACCTCAGTATGAGGTGTAATCAAAAAGTAACAGGAATTTTTTAATTTTGGGGGTTTTATGTACGTCCAATTTATGGTAATTTTTTTAAATCTTGTTGGTACGCAGGTTCCTGATGTACATTTGCATTCTCAGCTGTTTTAAATATTTAGTTTGTTGTTGACCGTTTTAAAGGTTATGCACGTTTTCGATTGTTCGGCACATTTTTATTTTTAGATGTATCAAAGAATTTGCATTAAGGTTTGCTTGAAAAACTGAATAAATTGCAGCACCATATTTGAAATGTCGAGTGTGGCAAAACTACTCTGAGTAAGACATGAGTTTAAGCCTGGTATAAACATTTCAAAGAGAATATTCAATGAGAATATATGGAAGACGACGACTGCCCTGGCATATCAGTTACTGACAACACTATGAAAGAACTGCAGAAAATAGTTTTAGAAAGTTGCTGAATCATCATCAGAAAGGTGGTTGATGATGTCAGCATATTCTTTGGCTTGTGCCAAGCAATTTTTCAGAATGTTTTGGGCATGAAACATGTAGCAGTAAAGTTTGTTCTGAAACTATGGAATTTTTGCCAACAATATTGCTCAGAAATTGCTGTATGAAGTAGACAATGATCCAGAACTTGTGAAGCAGTTTATGCAACATGGGTATGACATCAAAACCAAGGCCTCCCAGTCATCCTAATGGAAGCTGCACGAAGAGCAAAAAAAAAAAAAAAAAAAAAAAAAAAAAAAAAAAAAAAAAAAAAAAAAAAAAAAAAAAAAAATAAATAAATTTTTTTTTGTTTTGACAAGTTTGATCACACATGGAGGTTCTTCTCACTGTTTTCTTCAGTTACAATGGGATAGTGTATCATGTTTCTGCCAAAGGGTCAATAAGGAATTCTTCCTGAACGTTACGCGCTGATTGCGTGAATTGACCAGAATTGTGGGAAAAACCACTTGTGGAAACTGCATCACAGTAATGTTCCTGCTAAAAACTCAATGTTTGTTCATGATTTTTTGTAAGACAAGACACCCCCCCCCCCCAATTTTCTTTTTATTCCAGAGGCTGAAGAGAGCAACAAAAGGATGTCATTTTACCTGCACTGATGAGATAAAAACAGAATCACTGAAGGAGCTGAACACTATAATGAAACATGAGTTCTAGAAGTGCTTAAAGATTGGAAAATGAGATGGCACAAGTGTATTTTATAAGGGACATTTAAAAACAGAAGAGCCGGAGTCGAATGTGCAAACCAGTGACAGTAGCATAATATCGTAGCATGTGTAATGAGGTGTGGTTCCGACCAGTGCATGGAAGTTCACAGCGCATTGATAGAGGGCACGCGTGCACACCGTGTGACTATACAGAACTAGCAGCAGCATGCATCAATCGTCCAATGCTGCCAGTCACATTCCAAACAGTGACATGGAGGTGTCAACAGAAGAGCGAAGAGGTGTTGCTCGTTTTCTGACAGCAGAAGGAGGAGGAGGAACAGACATTCATTGACGAATGTCACAAGTGTACGGCAAACACTGCATGTCTCTTGCAAGGGTCAAGGCATGGCACAAGTGCTTCAGGGAAGGATAGGTGTCGTAGGATGATGCACAGTCTGGAGCTCCACACTGCATTGCCGATGACATCTTCCAGCTGGTGGATGCACTCATTATCCAGGACCGCTGAGTGACAGTGAAAGCCATAGCCGCCGTGCTTGAATTGAGCGTTGGAAGTGTTCACACCATCATGTAGGGACAACTGCACATGCACGACCTGTCACACCAGGAAGCATGTTAAATGGCCCACTGTCTTGCTCATCTGCAGCACTATATGCGGGAAGGGAATGCGTTCCTGGCATGAATGGTGGCTGGAGATGAGTCATGGTGTCATCACTTCGAACCAGAATCAAAATGACAGTCTCCTGTGGAAGCACGCGGGGTCACCGCCACCGAAAAAAAGCCAACGCTATCCACACAAGTGCAGGAAAGGTTATGCTGATGTTCTTCTTTGACCACAGCCCCCTTCTAATTCACTGACTGCAGCATGGGACAACAGTGAATGAATGCCCAGCATCACTCGCAAGACCTTCACCACCCTTTGCCAAGCGATCAAATCAAAATGACCATGCAATTTCACCTGTGGGATCATTCTGCTCCACAACAATGCAAAGCCTCATACAGCCAACGCAGTTGTGGCACTCGTGCAGAAATTCAAATGGGAGGTTCTTGGGCACCCTTTATACAGCCCAGAACCTCTCCTTGTGATTACACCATTTTTGGTCCCCTTAAAAAGGCTCTGGGGGGCAAACGATTCACCTCGGACGACAACGTCCAGCTGTATGTGCGGAACTGGTTAACATCGCAGCCCCGGGAATTTTATGAGACAGCCATTCACTGCCTTGTGTCGCAGTGGGACAAGTGTCTCGACAGCCAGGGTCAATACTTCTAACATACAGGTACTGGTTTCTGTAAGTGTGCCTCTGGCTCATTTCTTTTAGAACATCCCTTATACTTTGAAAGGGACAAAGTTGATTCTGATGAATAAATTATAAATTCTTTAGAAAAAACAAAATTCCCATTATTCTTTGATCACATCTCACATGTGTTCAATATCCTGTTAGTGTTATTTGGTATGGGTTCCACAAACTTAAGCAGTATTCTAAGATGAGTTGGGTGAGTTATTTGTAAGAAATTTCTTTTGAGCCTGATTGCATTTCCCTAGTATAAATTTTGTGTAGTTGAAACATTAATGATAAAGTGGATCAGAAGAAATTGAAATACAAGGACTTGAGCGTCAAGGTTAACTGAATGTGGAATACTAAAACTGAAGTCAGCCCCAACATTGATGCACTGGAAGAGTGCTTTGTCTATAATTCTAGGGTCTAGAAAGGACAGTGAAATACAAGATATAACTGTAGTACACTGCCTGTATCTTGCACACTGTATTGCAAAATGAGTGAAGTCACCAGACCAACTCCTTACAAAGCTGGGAGTAGCCTTCAGTAGACATGACCACATCCAAAAATGTAACCTCTGGTGCAAAAAGTAGTAGTTGTTGTAATAGTAACAGTAACAACAACAATACTATGGCATTAAACTAATATGCAGTGTTTAAGAACCCTGTCCATAAAATGCAATTTTTAAACTTTTAGAGCTGAAATTATACATTCTAGACCAAGTACTTAGAGATAAGGAATAAATGTTAAGTTCTGAACATTCAATTCTTTTTATTAAGATAAATTACATCTTATAGCAAAAAAAGTAGCACATAGTGACAACTGCCAATGTCAATGCAAGCATGACTGAAATGTGTGTTCAGAATCAAAACACCACATTACTTGCACACATTTCCAATGAGGATTTAATTGCTGTGTCAGTAATACTTATAATGCATTTCACAGCAAGTTGATTAGTACTTAACAAAGAATCTTCTTGCACATGATCCAATACCATTTCCTCAAATTCTACTATGTAAACAATTTTTTGTCAGGAACATTAGTTAGTGCTCCGTGAATCAGATGACCTAGTTTCTATCCATGCTGATAATTTTTTTTCCCCTCTGAACAGTACCTGTTGCACAGCTTTTCTCTTTACTTTCATTTTGTTTTCTATGCATTACTTCCTGCTGCAGCAGGCATTAAGTGCATGTGTGCAATAAGTAATGGTGCTCCATGTTAAACAACCAGCCATGATGGTAGTAAACTCATTCATTGGCACATTGCAGGCAACTATGTATTGCTTTTCAAAGTGCCACCACCAATGCCAATACAGTAGGCAGTTGTTTGTTATGAAACATAAGCAGTTTACAAACACGTTTCACATGCATTGCCTATTCAAGACCTGCTACTGTCTGAAACAGTACTTTTTAGTGATTGGTTCATTATCTCAAAATACTCAGTTTGGGATTGCCTACCAAGTGTATAGTTTTGCTCTAAAGTCTGGGACACACTGTATGTATAACCACTTTCAGACCATACAAACAATAATGGGTAACCAGGCTGGTTGCTGCATTTAGAGTAGTATGTTGACTGTTTTAACAAACATACAAGGTGTGTGTGAAAGGTAATGAGACTGACAACACTGCAAGCAATCTGGCAACACTGTGGTCTTCTTGTGTAGACCAATGTGTCCATCCCAGCCAGCTGCTCAGTCCAAGTTTCAACTCCTTACAGCCATCATGTGATTTTTGAGAGCACCATCAGTTGTGTGTTATGAAAATGGAACAGCAGAATTTAGAACAATGTTATGCCGTTCAGTTTTGTGTTAAAACTCTGGCAGTCCATGAGTGTGTCCTTTGAAAAGTTGAAACAGGCCTATGGAAAAAATTCCTTATCAAAAGCATTAGTTTTCCACTAGTACAAAATCATTTTTCGAAGGGCGAGAACACGTTGAAAATGAAACTCACTCAGGGAGACGTTAAACTTCAAAAACTGGCAAGAAAGATTGAATGTGTGCATGGTCTTGTTAAGACCATCGTTTAACAATAAGGATGGTGGGTTATCTGTAGAACTTCCACCGTACACCAACTTTTGACCAAAGTTTTGCATATGTGAAAGGTTTGTGTCAAAATGGTACCGAAAAACCTCACAACCAAGCAGAAGGACAATCAAAGTAACGTATGAGCTGACCTTCTTGAGAGTATTTCAGTGACCTCTAATGGTTCAGTCGTGTGATCACAGGTGGTGAATCCAGGACTTTTGTCCTTACACAAAGTGGCAATTCTAGGAGTGACACAATAAGACATTTCATTGACCAAAAAGAAAAAGCTCGAATCAATAAATCAGATTAAAATGATGTGATTTGCTTTTTTGACATTGGGAATATTGTGCATAAGGAATCTGTTCCTCCATGGCAAAGTGTCAACCAACTGTTTTACAAAGATGTCCTTGAAAGGTTCATGAAAAGGGTGAATAAAGAAAGACTGGACATTGCAGACATGTGGATGCTGCATGACAAAGCCCCTTGTCAAACGGCCACTTCCATCATGGAATTTTTTACTTCAAAAATGCATTCCTGTTGTTCCACAGCCCCCTTATTCACCTGATCTGACACTCTTTTTCCAAGTTGAAAAATGTCTTAAAAGGACATCATTTTGGGACTCTGAAGAACATTCAAAAGAATGTGACTGACATGTTAAAGACCCTACCACTTGAAGTCTTTCAGTACTGCCACCAAGACTTGAAAAGACGACTCTGCCCTTGTACAGCTGGTGAAGGGAACTACTTTGAAGAGGATAACATTGTTGTTCGAAAAAATAAAAATAATGGTAAATGAAAAAAAAATCAGTATCATTGCTTTTCTCAAACACCTTTTATAAGTGAATGAACGGGTTGCAGTATTAAGCTGTACAATATCAAGGTGATACACAAAAACAACCAACATTTCATTTAACATTACAGGCACTGAGTTGTCAATAGAGACACAAACAAGACTAAAAGAATCTGTAGTTTTTAGACAGAGAGAGTACAAATATACACCCACATAACGCATGTAGGAGGCTTGACGCTTGGGAGGTTGACGCAGCTAGTGTACAGGTGAAGTGGCAGCTGTGAACTCCTCTGGGGAATGGGAGGGGATACAGGAAGGAGGAGTCTGCAAGAAGTGGGAGTAAATTAGGGTCATGGGGGGGGGGGGGGCATAGGTGGAATACAACTACGTCACTGGTGCCCCAATCATTAGTCTAAAAACTGCAGAAAACTAAATTTCCTCTTTTCCGACAACCCGTTCAATAGATAAAACTAGCTTCATCTCTTAGTAATAAAGGTAAAGATCACCTGAAAAAGTGTGAAACTGAGTAGTAGCACCATTAAACTCATTTTTATTTACTTTGAGTAATTTACACAGGTTTATACATTAAATGTTACAACACCTGCACTTTATAAATGATGTAACTGAATTTATAAAATATTTTACAATGTTAATATTTTAACAACAGATATATATTTCAGAAATCCAATACACAACATGATGTTGCACATTAATAAACTTCAAAAGTGAAAATTATTAAAATTAAACTTCCTAGTTAAGTATGTTTTATCATCTGTGCAAAGAAAAATCATGTCTTTCAGTGCTGGAACAATGGAGTACATCAACTCCATCTTGCAAATACAAATTGTATATGAAACAATACAAAGTAAAGCTACAATCAGATCTTTTCATTCAGATAAATATTAGTTCTCAAAAAAGGAGATAGCATATAACTCAGATCTATTTTTCAGTTAGTTGTTGGAGGTGGAGTTGGTGGACTTCCTGTGGGGTCCTGGAAAGAGTGAAACAAGTGCATTACCTTTTCATTTCAAAGTATGAAAATTTTACATTAATTCAATAATCAAGAATAAAATTAAAAGTATTTACATAACTGATCCATTTAAACATTGTCTATGTAGCTCACAGTAACTGAAGATCAGTGGAAATAGACTCGCAGGTAGGAGTGTGCACTATAGTTGCGAGGTCTGAGTGAGAATCACAGAAATAGTGTGAGCATTATCAGCTTATGTGTTCACTGACATCAGCCTTTCATAACTGCACACATGCCTGCTTTTTAATTCATCTTGTGGACCTTCAGTGGTTTCAATTTGTCTAGATACTTGTATCTGTCTTTCCTTTGCATCTTGTGCAGTAAGTCTACCCCGACCTGCAGTTCTGTGTGTGTGTGTGTGTGTGTGTGTGTGTGTGTGTGTGTGTGTGTTTCCTTCTTCTTCTTCTTCTTCTTCTTCTTCTAACCCTTTTCCTGACCTCTTCAGTCCTTTCCCTTCAACCCTCTTCCTTCCCCTTAAACCTTTCTGCCTGAAGAAGGAGCGACTGGCTCCGAAAGCTTGCCTAATTACTACCCCTTTTATGTGTGTGTTCTGTCGCCAATTGGTTAGTAGATTTTTTTTATCTACCCAATTAAATTATTTTGTCAAAAATTGATTTTTTTAACTGTTTAATTTGATTTATTTACTTCAAATCTTTTCTGGAGCTTTTGACAGTTTGCATCCCAAGTGAATATTCCTAAAGAATTACATTCACACCCCTTGGTTTTCTCCTTGCCCTATTTCAGTAATCTGTGTACATACGAGACAAGCTGTATTACCTACAGACACACATTTTTTGTGGAATTTGTTTGAAACTGACATAATTCCCTTTAAAACTGAATGTCCTTCAAATTGCAACTTTTCATTAAATATTTGTCTCTTCTTAAAAGGGTTACATTTGATCAGAATTCTACTGCCGTCATTAACTAAGACTTGGCTGGCTGGTCCATTATAAAAATCAATAAAGAAGGAAAACATGTTTGAATTGTCCAAAAATCAAAATACGAGGATGAGTCAAATGAAAACCTTAAATATTTAAAAAAAATATTATTTATTGTGCACAAGTGGTACAAAGCTGTATCACTTTTCAACATAATCTCCCCCACGCTCAATGCAAGTCCTCCAGCACTTACAAAGTGCACCACATGGCATACTTCTTCATCAGAACAGAACTTCTTTCCTCCCATTGCGTTTTTGAGTTGTCCAAACATATGGGGCAAGGTCTGGTGAGTATGATGGATGAGGAAGACACTCAAAATGCAGGTCTGTGATTGTTGCAACTGCTGTACAGGCAGTGTGGGGCCCCTGCATTTTCATGTTGGAAAGGGACACCTGCTGACAGCAATCTACGTTGCTTTGATTTGATTGCAGGCCGCAGATTATTTTTTAGGAGATCTTTGTATGATGCACTCGTGACAGTGGTCCCTCTAGGCATGTAATGCTCCAAAATGATGCCTTTTTTGTCCCAAAAGGGAGTCAGCATAACATTCCCTTCTGATGGTTCTGTCCCCAGTAACGATTCCTGCAATGAAGCCGTCACCTTCTCGTTCAAAGCGCTGAAGAAGTTCTTCATAAGCATCAATTCGTCCTCTCATTTCAGGAGTCAGCTGCCGTGGCACCCATCTTGCAGATGCTTTGTGAAACTGGAGCACATCATGCACAATGTGGTGTGCTGACCCGTAACTAATCTGTAAACATGCTGCAATGTCATTCAGTGTCACTCGGCGGTTCTCCTTCACTATGGCTTCAAACTGCTGCAATGTTCTGTGGAGTCACAACTCTTCCCTGGTGCAAGTCGCAACTGGGGCGGCCATCTTTATGCTGATACTGCAATGGTATGTGTGCATCTGCACTATGCTGCCACCTACAGGCCATTCGGCATGCTGTTTGTAGTGGTCTTACCAACTTGCAGGATAACGGCGCGAAATTTCAATCTGTTATTACAAATTCAAGGTTTTCATTTGACTTACACTCACATATGTCAATTACAAACTGGCTATTTTTAAATTGGAGGCACTTTAAGAGAGAGATGTCTCAGTTAACTTGAGCTTTTATATATACCACTGTGTTTGAGGGACAATTGCCCTCCCTCCCCTTCATGTTTTTAACTGCTTGAGTGTCCTTCCTCTTCATAACAGTTGGATAAAAATTCAATAGTATTATAGTTTCAAGTGCAACTCATTGATTTCACACAATTCCTCATTTTTCCCAATAAAAAGCTCCAATTAAACTTTAACTATTTCTGAGCCATACCTCTCCTAACACTATTTGGAAGAACAGTCATGTATTGGGAGGGAATGATGGATCAGGGGAAGGGGAAACTGTTCAATAGAGGGCGGAGGGACAGACAGTTAGAGATTGAGGCCAAGAGGTTTATCGGAGTTTCAATCGCCGTCAACCCACTGTCCCAACACACTGTAGCCAACAGTCTTATCTTCCTCTGTCCTGTCACCTCCACCCAGTCCACACTTCCATGTCATTTTCATTGTGCACTGCACCTCACAGGTCCCTGAATCCACATATCACATGCCTAGCCTGTATCCCTGCCTCCCACATTCTCAGCCAGCAAACCTGCTGCCTTCCTCCAAGCTGCTAGCTATCTATCCCCAACCCCTCTTCCTACCCCACCCAACACATTCCCCACCCCAACATGGTCCACCAACCAAAACGACTATAAACTTGTCTTAAAAATACATTCAGTTCCCACATCCTAATGACTCGTGTTCTCTTTATATTCACTGATGTTACTAAATTTTTGTCCCTAGTAATAACACACTCTCACAATTCTGTGGTTCTTGCTATTTGTGATCCATATAATTGGGCACTGGAGGCAAGAGATGTACAAACAAAACATTATGATTGCTACTAGGAAGTGGCAGACTGTTAGCTCCAGTCTGTTGAATCTTAAAAACATAATATTTGGGACAATACATAAGTCAATTAACAGTTATTCTAAAATAGTCTGTGATGTGTATAAATAAATTACATTGATATCACTACAATGCACACTTTTTCTTGACTAATGCTGTAGCGATTGTGGGCTGTAGGGGCACAGAATGCCATGACAGGAGGGTTGTAGAACCAGTATATTCCACTTCCCTGCTATGAAACGAATGGTGTGCTAGGTAACGAATGTTTAAATGTTTCATATAATCTAAGTTGAAACTATAACATATATATTTATAAAAATTCTGAAATTTGCTGCAAATCCTCCAGATCTATAGACTGAGAAAAGGGGATATGCATTACAAAAAAATTCATGGCTATTCACTAATTCCCAAATTAAAACTGTACCTGATACTCACAGAATCATTGTTTTTAGGCTTCTCAACTTGGCTTCGAAGTGAATTTGGTCGTAGTGTGAACAATATCACTGCTACAGCAATCCAGAGGACAAGCATCATCATAAAGCTATTTGAATTTGTTGGTGGTCCACCAGGTACTGAAAAAAAAGAGTAAAATAGTATGTAATGTTTGGTGTCAGGATATATTATACCCAAATATTGTCAAATAGATTATATGGTCATCATCATCGTGGGCTTGTAAATTTGTGCTTTGATTTGTAGTATTATGTGATACAGTACATTTATAATGTGCCTCATATTACAGGACATTTGAAATGTCAAATTTAATGTTCCCTCAATGATAAGTCAAATTCAGAAGCCATGCCCTCTGGTTATAAATGTCACTGGAGAAAAGGCAATCCAGAAGTACACATAAGATGGAAATATAGTAACTCTAATGGCAACAAACAGACCTGACCACTTTGAAGATGTCTGAACTGAAACTGCAGAAATGACCACGAGGCAAATACA
Source organism: Schistocerca serialis cubense (assembly GCF_023864345.2). Classification (NCBI taxonomy): domain Eukaryota; kingdom Metazoa; phylum Arthropoda; class Insecta; order Orthoptera; family Acrididae; genus Schistocerca; species Schistocerca serialis. Next base: position 1,094,704,570 of record NC_064638.1, read on the forward strand.
GCAACAATTACTGAACTGTAAAGGGAAACTAAAACTAAATAAAAAGATATACGAGTGGAGTAATGGGGGAGCAGCGTCAAAAAGGCCTCAAAACATGTGACTCTGCTTGGGAGCATGTAAAGGAACTGTGACTCAAGTTTAAAAGACTAGTTGATCAAGCACTGGATGAATTTGAGGCTTAATGCAAGGACAAGTAACGTCAATTTTTTATGAATTTGAGATACATAAATGCCGAGTTACATCGTGGTTTGGAATCTTATAGTGAACTATAGGTACCCCGATAACTTGCTGGGAAAGTCAGTTTGTAGGCCTAGCTCCACCGACAGGACCATTCATAGTAATGAACTGTGTTCAAATAAATCTTCAGATTGATAACAGTGTAACTTAGTTTGCATAATCGGCTAAGAAAGTTACCAAGTTTTATATGTGAGAATAACCAAAGTCTAATTTCCACAGAACACAGCTTCTGGAAAACCAGTGTCATACTGTAAGCATGGAAGTATTTCATGCAACAATAACCAATGTTTCCATCGGTGAAGGATCTTCTGAGTTCTTCATTGCTTAAACAGCCAATCTTAACTTAGATTAATCAAACATGAAAATGTGCTCAGTTACATGAATTTGACTTGCCACTATTTATTCCTTGACTTCAGCTTGTCACTGTTTAATGCCTGACTTACATTACACTAATGGTAAATATTGTGAAAACATGTTTTTGTGGTGAGGAAGATGTATTTTGCTATTTTAGCAGACATTCTTTAAGAAGCACTGTAGTTACACACAAAATTTTCAATTTCTTATGAGAAAAATTGTGAGTTCGCGCAGTTCTCAGGATATCTGATTTGAAAATTACTTCTTTCAAAGGTCTTGATTTTTCTGGCGATAGTTTTGAAGAACACGGCACACACGAAGCTACCACTACTGATATGTCTGCAAGCTCTGCATCTGAAAGTGACGCAACTAATCTAAAAAAAGAAAGGAATTGAAGCCAGTGTCAAATGCAAAACACCTGAACAATGTAACTGCACCTTGAACTGCTAGTTCTACTGGTTCACAGTTTGAGAGAAAACTGTGTGTTACTGAAACTAATGGCAATGCTAAGGATAAGCTACCACCTGATGGAGCATCAGGGCAAAGTTTTCAAAGGAAGAACTGCACAAGAAAGTAAAAACCTGACCCAACAAAATGGACTCATAATATTAAAAAACCAGCCAGGATACAAGGGGAGCAACACATTTTGACAACGGCAGAACAACAGCCAGGTAAGAGATTGAAACAGACATGTAAATGTTGAAGAAAATGCTTTGAGAAATTTAATGAACAAGACGAGGAAAATATTTTTATGGAGTTTTATAACCTATTGAGCTAGACATAAAATCAACAAATAGTATGTTCTGTATACTAAAATACCCAAAGAAAAATGTGTGCTTGAGAGAAGGAAATGCAGTAGGTACCAGCAGTTAGTTTCCACTTATCAAGAAAATACTTCTTGCAAAAATCTAGTGGGGAAACAATCTAGGTGTGCCAGACAATCTAACCAAACACACTAGCTTTAACCTTAATGAAAATTCGAGTAACTGTTGAAAAGAAACATACTAGTAATTTTGGCATTTCTCACAAAAAAAAGAGTGGAGGAAGACATGGAAAACAAAAACATATGCCGAAAGAAGCAGAATTATGAATCACAAAGCTATGCTTCCTCCTTACTGTAGTCATTATTCAAAGTCATAAACAAAAAAGAAATACTTATATTCTGACTTAGCTATGCGTACGACTCTGTTACATGTCGTCCAGCAGACTGTGTAGACTATTTACAAGATGAAAGTGATGATGAATAATGTTACAGTGTGAAAATTGCAATTTATCTGAGTTTTTAAGAGTTGTTAATCTTTCTCTACTATGGACTGATACACATAGTGATGATTCTATATGGATAATGCCTTCCAATATTGCAACATCCACCAATTTTAATTGTACAAATACCCAATTTTGTTGTATTGCCTAAAACAGTAAAATGGGTGTATTTTGTAATTAATAAATATAATATAAAAAACCAATGTCTAAAAGTTATTGAAACTAATTCAGTACAAAAACAACCAATGTCAGACAAATTCTAATGAAGAAAAGTACCACAGAATTTTCAGACAGCACAAGTAATAACATTCTTGATCATACTTTTTAAGTGTCAAATATGAAACTGCGAAATAAACTATTAACAGCACTAATGGCACTGAAACTTTTCTCTAAATTTCAATGCTCAATTCCCACAAATACCATTTTTTGACGCTGGTTGTTCTTGCATTAACCCATAGAAATACGTACTTTGTACAACAGTTCATGGTCTGAGGGACCCTTTTTTTTGTATACTGTCTCTCTAAAGAAATTCCTGAAGGAAATAAGGCATAAATTGAAGTATAGCATTGTTCACAGAGAGAGACACTGAATGAGAAACAGACACTTAGTGAAGTGTCTGGTGACTACCATAATAGATTCTTATTGAAAAATCTATCACCAAAGAAATCCTGATCAAATGTTTAGGCTGTCAGTGGCATGAAATTATGTAAATTGTCATATCCCTAAAAAGCACCAGCTCTTCTGGGTATGCCGGAATATCTACCGGGACACTAAAATTATGTGCTGACTTCAACAGTAACAAATCGTGCTATTTATCCAACCATTGGGGTATTTTCTACTAGACTGAAACATGCTACAATAATGTCAATACACAAAAGCAGTGAGACATGCGATATCTAATTATTGGTACCTCTCTGCTGCCAGTTCTTTCAAAAATATCGGAGGGAATAATGTACACCAGGCTATATGAACACCTAACACAAAATGGCTTACTTGCAAGTTTCTAGTTTGGTATTCGCAAAGGGCCCTCCATAGAGAGAGCAATATTCAGTCTCACAAAAGAAATTCTAAGTGAACTGAACTTTAGAAGGTATCCTGCAGGCATTTTCTGTGCTCTCGCTCAAGCTTTTGACTGTGTACACCACATCAGTGCAAAAACTCCCATGCTATGACATCAAAGACAAACAATTAGCTTGAACAAAATCCTACTTATGTAACACAACAAGGAGTCGCCCTAACACATGCAGGTGAAACAATAAAATCAGCGTGGTGAATTATTTAGTGTGTGTTCCCCAGGTTCAATTCTTGAACCATTGATCTTCTCAGTAAACATTAACACATTCCAGTTGAGCAATAATGACTGCTATAGTTCCCCAGACATCCTAAGTGTATGGATGTAGATGTACATGAGTTTGATAATAACTTTTAAATGAGCTTTATTTGAATCTATTCGTACTCTCGCCTTCTTTGCACCTCACTGTCTTGATATACATAATTTATTTTAAACTTGATGACAAAGGTCAGGAATCTTCATATATATACAAGGAAATTGTTAATTATTTGTGGATCTACTTATCTTTTTTGGAAAATTACATTTCATAAAAGAAAACTCATTAACTTTGAAATTTCATTATGCTACATGCATCTCAAGAGAGGCCACAAAATCTCTTTTAAACTTACATTCTTGAAAGCATTCATTGTCCGTACAGTACGCCTGCGACTGCCGCAGCTGTAACCAAACATGTTTTTAAATACAAAATGAAATTTAAATGGCAATATTTAGCAAAGCATATTAACTCTCCACAATGACAGTTTAATATGCAAACTATGATGACATCTTGAGAAAACAGCTTTACTGTCAAGATGCTACATGTGATACCTCAACCAAAAACTGGTGAAATAAATATGAAAAATTACATTAGGAATTTTAAAATAACTAAAATTTGCTAAAAATGAACATGTACACATAAATTAAGGCTAAGCCACAATACCAAGAGAAACTGCATATCTGCTTTTAACAGCTAAATGACTTTTCTTATTAATGTTTGCTTGTATACAGAGATGTAAGTATAATCTATTTTCTACATGTTTCTTGAAACTTTTGCAGAGTCAAATACACTTAAAAATATAAGTGTATACAATGAAATGTATAAAAAATGAGGATACAGAATCATAAGCACTTCACAATTACAATATCATGACCTGCAACCACATTTCTTATAGCGATTTGTAAAGAATCTAAGCAAAGTTAGATATATAAGCAACATGGTTTGTACAAACAATTAACGGTTTTTATGATGAATTTTAAGCACAAGCTGTTGCCAAGAGCATTTAAAAATTATATATTAGTCTAACTTTACACATGCATTTGTGATGAGGGCAGTCTTGTAAGAGGCAAACAATTCCATGTCAAGGTGTATATCCCTTGCGATAATCATAAAGATAAAAATAAATAAAGGCACTGTTAATTGTATGAAAGGCAGTCATCAATAACTTTGGCCAGCTGAGCAATAGAGAAATCACAGACATTATCAACAATGGTTCAAATACAAGCATAATGATAAGCCTGTAGGCCTGCAATGTAGTTGGTTATGACTTTAATAAAATATGTACTAATTCTAAATTCTCATCTGAAAAACACAGACGCTACTCATTTTACACATCTGGGCACAGTAATAATGCATATAAGCTGTTACCATAAATAAGACTGACCACCTATTAAAAACACAGTTGACGGCATTAAAGTCATCACAATTATTACACAGCAAAGCTAGAACTGTTTCAACTTTCACTGGAAGCCAATGTTACATTATTTTGTTATTACACGAAAAAAAGTTTTTTATGTGTCATTAATACTGTAACTCAAGTGACAGGACCAGTTACTATTGCACATCGAAAAATGTTTCGTGAAATAATTAAATGGCAGGCATCCTGACAAAAACGAACGTAACAGCAACTGCATTCTTTACTTATGTGTCGTCATAACAGTATGCCTGTTCAATTATATATTTCAAAATATATCTTTACTTGTCCTTTAAATCATCTGCACTTTTATTTTGTAAATTACTATAATGAACGAGGAAATAACATAACCTTCAGGGATTTGATGAATTTTTTCCTGGCATGAATAATTTCACAAGCAATACGCTACCAAACGAGTGAACTACATCAAATAACTTCGAGGTTAGAATAACTAATTTAGGAGGTAAACATATGGAATGGGTGATTTGCATCGTCTCTTTTACAATTACCCGTAAGTGTCACATATTATTCGTGGCAGAAATAATGATTCAGGACTTACCAGTGACAGCAGGCGCCTCATCGCTAATTCATGGCTGCATAAGCATTCGCAAAGATCGGCACCGTCGTCTGACATTGCACTAGCAAAGGTTTTTCGAGTTTCTTCCGAAAATGCTGAAACAACCGCAACAACAAATACCAGCTGTAGATCTGGTTGTCAAAAAAACTGTCATACGTGTACTGAACAGACTGTTCACAAAACAACTTAACAGCAGAGTATCAAAGACACTCACCTCTCAGGTGTATGCACACGAATATTTATTGCATTTCAAGATCGTGTAGGTATATATCTACTGTAATCTCGTTACCTAATAATAATTATTTACAAAACAATTCTTCTCCCGTCAGAGTGGAGAGCTCTACTGGTAATCTTCCGTCATTGGTCGGCCTGACAGCCAATCACGCAATGGTACTGATTAGCGAGTTTGTTGTTTGCGGTGATATGGCCAGCTGCGCAAGTGTTGCACTGTAGCCTCGTCTTCAATTCGTAAGCAATGCAGTTGTGGGTGATCGCATTCGGAAAGCGGCTATCTTTTTAGCGTGCGCATCAACGCCTTGATGTATATCAGTCACCGACGTTGTTTTGAAAGTTACTGAGGAGGTCATCCCACGCCAAATGAGAAGTTCCTGCATGACCATCACACAATTTGATGAAATTTTGTGTGAACATTCTCACTTGTTTCCAATGAAAATTGGTGAAGTTTCACGATCACTAATTCAATACTTCTGGAAATATAGTCACTTTACAAGGGTGTGGCATAAAATAACGTGGGAGGCTAGCGACCATTCTAGTAAATAAGTAAATATGCAGTTGATGTGGCTACGTCAATAAAAATTAGGCGGTTAAATCGCCATTTTAAATCACAGTCGCAGTTCGTCACCCACAATGGATAAAAATTTTACAACAGGCGAAGAATGACTTCATTGATCACAAAATATGCGTGACGCGTTTCGGAATTATTTCTATCTTCAGGTGTCCAAGTTCTAGCGTAACGCAAGAACAAGATCTTTACCAGTTGTACGTGTAACATGATATGACACTGTCTCAGTGGGCTGTCATCTCATGTTATGTGAACAGCTGGTAACGCGTTTGTCCTTGTGCTGTCTTTGCACTTTGATTCCAGAAACGGGAATAATTCTGAAACTTCGTGATCAATGATGTCATTCTTCACCTGCTGTATGACTTTTTATGCGACCTAGCCAGCTTAAATAAATATCCAAGCACGATAGTCATTTGTTTGTAAATGAGCACACCGTCATTTGACTGTACTGTTGTCTATTTAATTACGACCCAGGTTCGGCCTTTTATGCCATTTTCAAGTGACTGAGTGTATGTCATGGAATTTTGTGGGGAGCGAATATTTTTCTTAATTTATGGCCAATTTTGAGCTTGATGCCCTGCAGTATATGTTAATTGCATAAACTCAGTGACTTGAAAATGGCGTAAAAGGCTGAAACCCAGGTCGTAATTAAATAAACAGCAATACAACCAAAGGACGGTGTGTTGATTTAAAAATTATTGTTACTGTTGCTCAGCAACATCAAAAACTGTTTAGTTATTTGTTTGGCTCCGTAGCGCAGTTGTCAATAGTGCACCGTTAGTTTTCGGCAACTTTCAGACATACCATCTCAGGCAACATTTTCTCGAAAGAAACAATACTAGGCCATTTCGCACAACTTGTTGCGCTCTGTTATTCGAAATAATAATAAAAAGAGGATTTGCGGAGTAGCGTGCATGTGGAGATTTTGAAACAAAGTCGCCCAAAAAAACAGACCCTCGGAGAAAATACGAAGTTAAGTTTTTTATGTTTCTGAAAGTAATTGCAGGATACACCTGAAAATTTGCATGCTATAACTTACCAATACAAGGTCTTAGAATATAAAATTTCATTCACCTACTGCTTTCCAATAATTTTCAAACTGAGAGCAAAGATGACTCTTTTAAAAACGCCAAAGAGGGCTGTTTTTGGGCCACTTTTACAAAAAAGAGTCTTCGGCAAACTCTTTTAAACTGTTTTAATTAGAAAGATCATGTCCTAATCCACCTAAAAACTATAGTTGGTTTTGCATTGCAAGTATATACGGCCCTAAACAACAAGACAATGTGAAGTTTAGCTTTATACAGTATGATTTTTTTCCGCCATGTACAAACTCTAGGGATTGATCGATGAGAGAGTAAGGAACAAAAAAAGTTCTAATGAGCTTATGTCTGGAAATGCATGATTTCCATGCTAGAGAACATTTATTCAGTTGTACTTTGTTACAGAGACGGCAGTCTATTATGCGCTGTACCATGTAGCCATAGTTACAGTCAGCATGGTTTCCTCCTAGAGGATGGCACTGTTCCTCATACATCATGCTCGAGCGCCCTATGTTGTGTCCGATTCACTTCTCTTGCTGACTCACCTTGTAGTGGATGTGATAGAACATAGTACACAATGGTTCCGTATTTGAATCGAGAGCTTGCCGATATGGTGTTTACTTAAGGGAAAGCAACTGGCAATGGGCGGAGGGCAGCAAGGTTGTATCAGGAGACCCATCCCCGCCAACAGCAACCACAGCAATCAATGTTTGCAACAGTGTTTTTCTGTTTGTCTGAGACAGGATCGTTTCAGGGTGCAGGAAATCATGAGGGACATACCCACAATGTTTAGACACCAGTCTTGGAGGAAAATGTGATTAACACTGTGGAAGGTAATCACCATTCCAGTACCAGGCAGTTGGCCCACCAGAACAGGGTAAGCCAGACGACCATGCAGAACATCCTACATGACAATTTTTATTACACTTACGGCTTGTGCAGGGCTAACTAGCGACAGACTTTCCACATTGGGAGCAGTTTTATCACTGGTTTCTTCACCAGGCAACCATGATTCCATGATTTGTGTCATCCATCCTATTCACAGATGAGGCCACCTATATGTAGAGTGGTGTCTTCAACTTTCATAACAGTTAGCTGTGGGATAGTATGCAGAACCCCCATGGCAGGATGACAGGAAATCATCAGCATTGATGCAGATGGAATGTGTGAGCCGGGATAACTGACAACTGTATTTTGTGACCAGTCTTCTTTCCACGTCGCCTAACACGCCGAACTATTGGCGTTTCTTGTGGGTGACTTTGCCTCCTCAGCAGGAAGAGGACCTATCAATGATTTGAAGGGTTATGTGAATCCTACACGATGGTACTCCAGCCCACTTCACCGTTAACATCTGAATGCATGTCAACCGTGTCTTCCCTGGTTGATGGATTTGACGAGGGGGTCCAGTTGCATGATCTGTTTGCTCACCAGATCTCAACCCATGCGATTCCTGTTTATGGGGCCACCTGAAAAGTATTGTGTATACAGAGCCCATTCCAGATGTGGAGACACTGGAGTGGTGTATTTATGCTGCCTATGACACTGTTAGGATGCAGCCTGAATGATGTGATCATGTGAGATAGAACATGTTGCTTGGTGTACATGCATGCACTGAGGTGCATGGAAACCATTTTCAGCACATACTGTAACTGTGGCTGCTTGGTACAGTGTGTATTATATTGTAGTCTCTCTGACAATGTATGATTGAATAAATGGTCTCTAGCATGGAAACCACAAATTTTCGGACGTAAGTTCATTCGACTTTTTTTGTTCCATGTCCTCTCATCAATCAGTCCCCAGAGTTTGTTCATGGTGGAAAAAGTCACCCTGTATATCTCTGAAAGTAACTGTGGGGTAAACCTTGCACATATAAACCTATCAAATCAAGGTCTTAAAATACAAAACTCTATTCTTCAACTGCTTTCCAATAAATTACACATTGAAGGCAAAGATGACTTTTTTTTGTAAAAAACAATTATTTCTATTTTTGATCCACTTTTACAAAAAAGTCTTCTGCAAAATCCTTTAATTCTTTTTCATTAGGAAGACCATGTTCTAAACCACCTAAAAACTAGATTTGCTTTTGCAATGCAAGCATATAAAACCCTAAAAAACAATGATAAGGTGGAGTATTCAAAATGGGCCTATATACCGCTAGTACTCAAATCTGACATCTTCGAATTGAGGTAAGGGATAATTTTCAATAACAAATTAATTTATGTTTGCACAAACATTATTTGACATTATTACATGTTTCTAGCTATGAAAAGGACTGCTTGCACTTCCACCAGTGGATAGAAGAGTGTTAAATGACAATGAGATTGACCAGGGTGACGATGAATTTCCTGCAGCCAAAGGGGCTAAATTCTTTAATCCACCTTCTAAGCTTACATGTAGTGATAAGTGCTATGATTGATATTAACATTTTCCAAGTCCTAATGGTATTCTAAAGTGCGCGTCGTTTATGTTGGCGGCCGAGTTTAGGTTCGTTCTGCGCATCTGACGTCACAAAACACAGTCAGCCAATGAACAGAGAACGACGTTGCCAGATCTCGACTGCAGAGCAGAGCACGGACGAGTGTCTTCAGTTTTAGACGTTCAGCCATAAATAAATTAATAGAACAAAAGCAATGTCTTGATAGCAGACTTTCTTTTATAGAAAGTTTGGAAAAAGCATTCTTTGTGCCAGTTGCTTTATATTCTATTAATTAATTAAACCAAACAAGCAATAAGACTCCTAATTCAGGCGATAGCAAGGAAAGGTGTTTGTATCAATCTCACGAACCGCTTTTTCGCAATAAAGAACAGCGATAGTTGTTTATTTCCTATTGTACTTCGAAATGTGAGTAATTCATAGTCATACCAACAGTGTTTGTCAGTATTTTGTGTGACGTGTTGTTAGAGTCCTCCTGGAGTTGTATTGTATCTCGTGGAGTTTTGATTTACAATGAGTTGCATTAGCGGAATGGTTAGGGCGTTGGGTTAGTAAGCGAAAGGTAACGAGTTCAAACCTTGTGCGGTGCTTAATATTTTCTTTATTTAGAAACAGTATCAAAGTGTCTTAATTCACAATTCACGAATTTTATTCGTTTGAATGCAATTTTTTGAAATTTCTAATGCATTGTCTCTTCATTAACCCTTTCGCTGCTGCAGACACATGCTCCCAGCATTCCGCGCTGTGTGCGATTTTGTCATCACTGCACTGCACTGCTCGCCTGTGCAGACACACGGTGTTCCCACTGCTTTGACACACTTATCATTCGATTTCACAAAAACTATTTGACCCAAAAATTTGATTTTTACACGCCTTCTTGATTGATACCTTCCCCCCATAAATGACTTAATTTTGTTTCGATGTTCAACGCAGTTATTATGCAGCATTAAATATAGTAAACCATTGCACGAAATTTTGAAGAGTTTGCAGAGGTAAAAGTCCATAGCGTATACTTCCCGTATGGTCGATTTTAATTGCCACAATATTGAGAATGAAATGTGGACAATATACCTAAATTTCATATAAAATTTACTGTATAACAATATCTCATTTAATTTAAGTACCACATAGGTGTCGTATGTAATATTGAGAAATATTCCGTCTTTCGCGACTGTAATAAAAGTTTTATTTACACCGGGCGCGTTTGGCTTTATTTTATATTCCTCTTCTGCAACTGTAATAAGCGACTTACACTCCTGGAAATGGAAAAAAGAACACATTGACACCGGTGTGTCAGACCCATCATACTTGCTCCGGACACTGCGAGAGGGCTGTACAAGCAATGATCGCACGCACGGCACAGCGGACACACCAGGAACCGCGGTGTTGGCCGTCGAATGGCGCTAGCTGTGCAGCATTTGTGCACCGCCGCCGTCAGTGTCAGCCAGTTTGCCGTGGCATACGGAGCTCCATCGCAGTCTTTAACACTGGTAGCATGCCGCGACAGCGTGGACGTGAACCGTATGTGCAGTTGACGGACTTTGAGCGAGGGCGTATAGTGGGCACGCGGGAGGTCGGGTGGACGTACCGCCGAATTGCTCAACACGTGGGGCGTGAGGTTTCCACAGTACATCGATGTTGTCGCCAGTAGTCGGCGGAAGGTGCACGTGCCCGTCGACCTGGGACCGGACCGCAGCGACGCACGGATGCACGCCAAGACCGTAGGATCCTACGCAGTGCCGTAGGGGACCGCACCGCCACTTCCCAGCAAATTAGGGACACTGTTGCTCCTGGGGTATCGGCGAGGACCATTCGCAACCGTCTCCATGAAGCTGGGCTACGGTCCCGCACACCGTTAGGCCGTCTTCCGCTCACGCCCCAACATCGTGCAGCCCGCCTCCAGTGGTGTCGCGACAGGCGTGAATGGAGGGACGAATGGAGACGTGTCATCTTCAGCGATGAGAGTCGCTTCTGCCTTGGTGCCAATGATGGTCGTATGCGTGTTTGGCACCGTCCAGGTGAGCGCCACAATCAGGACTGCATACGACCGAGGCACACAGGGCCAACACCCGGCATCATGGTGTGGGGAGCGATCTCCTACACTGGCCGTACACCACTGGTGATCGTCGAGGGGACACTGAATAGTGCACGGTACATCCAAACCGTCATCGAACCCATCGTTCTACCATTCCTAGACCGGCAAGGGAACTTGCTGTTCCAACAGGACAATGCACGTCCGCATGCATCCCGTGCCACCCAACGTGCTCTAGAAGGTGTAAGTCAACTACCCTGGCCAGCAAGATCTCCGGATCTGTCCCCCATTGAGCATGTTTGGGACTGGATGAAGCGTCGTCTCACGCGGTCTGCACGTCCAGCACGAACGCTGGTCCAACTGAGGCGCCAGGTGGAAATGGCATGGCAAGCCGTTCCACAGGACTACATCCAGCATCTCTACGATCGTCTCCATGGGAGAATAGCAGCCTGCATTGCTGCGAAAGGTGGATATACACTGTACTAGTGCCGACATTGTGCATGCTCTGTTGCCTGTGTCTATGTGCCTGTGGTTCTGTCAGTGTGATCATGTGATGTATCTGACCCCAGGAATGTGTCAATAAAGTTTCCCCTTCCTGGGACAATGAATTCACGGTGTTCTTATTTCAATTTCCAGGAGTGTATTTAGACCAGACGCGTTTCTCTCTTTTGAAGCATCTTCAGTGGACAGTATTTTGTCTCCTCCATTGCCAAGTCACCTATCGTAGTTCTGTGCTGCGGTAACACAATATTCAACGTTTGTGTCAGCTGATCAGTGTTTTAGCAAATAAATGCTGTTTGTGTGTACCACACACAAAAATTATATTAGACATAGCTCAGAGCACTTCACTGATAGACGGTATATTCAAGTTCTAATGTTTTTGTAAGTACACAGTTTTGTTTAATGTATTTTGTCTACTTCCTTTTGATTGATTGAAGTGCTTTAAAATAAAGAGAAACGTGCATGGTGTAAATAAAACTTTTGTTACAGTCGCAAAAGACGAAATATTTCTCAATATTAAATACGACACCTATGTGGTACTTAAATTAAATGAGATATTGTTATACAGTAAATTTTATATGAAATTTAGGTATCTTGTCAATATTTCATTCGCAACATTGTGGCAACTAAAATCGACCACACGGGAAGTATACGCTATGGACCTCTGCAAACTCTTCAAAATTTCGTGCAATGGTTTACTATATTTAATGCTGCATAATAACTGCGTTGAACATCGAAACAAAATTAAGTCATTTATGGGGGGAAGGTATCAGTCAATAAAATGTGTAAAAATCTAATTTTTGGGCCAAATAGTTTTTGTGGAATCGAATGATAAGTGTGTCAAAGCAGTCGGAACACCATGTGTCAGCACAGGCGAGCAGTGCAGTGACAAAATCGCGTACAGCGCGAAATGCGGGGAGCACGTCTCTGTAGCAGCGAAAGGGTTAATGCGGCCGTGGTGGCTTTACTTCATGAACTGCGCGCTCCCCCCTAAACGTAAGCTTGCGAACTATGCTATACTATGGCGCTGCTTCTCTTGGCGCGTGCGTCGTGTGCAACTGGCAACGCAGCAATCTCCCGCGTCTGGGCGGGCATGCGCGAGCCGCCAAGATAAAAGAATTGAACTATAGCACAACATACTTGCAGATACAAGCCATGCAAAAGTCACAGCGAAAAATGTAATGTATATTTGTGCCTATTGCAGGACAAGGCATGTTTTAAGGACTTTCATGTTTCTCCCAATTAAAAATCAAGAAGACAAATTTGCATTTAAAACAGCTACAACAAAGGTTGAATCTGAAAATCAAATACTGCACATTTTTGCAAGGATAATAAATTTTGTGTTCTCTAAAGTACTTTGTTTTAGTATTTATCTGACTCTGACGGTCGTGACGCTGCCCCCTCTCAAAACTTTGAACTCTGGATTTTTTTTTCTTGTTTTTGTAGTAACATTTGAAGCTAAACAAATAAGAAGAAGCATTCGGAAGTGAAATAATTTTTTTAAAATTCTTCAGGTCGTAAAGGGTTATGTCACTTCCTATGCATCAAGACTTTTGATATTACCTTACTCAGGGAGTACAAAGCAATTGTAGATCACAATAAAAGATTTGAGTACCAGCAGTATAATCAGTCAGTTTTCAATGCACCTCCACCTTGTTGTTTTTTAGGGCCTTATATGCTTGGCAGTGCAAAAACAAGTCTAAGTTTTAAATGGTCTTCCTAATGAAAGTGGCTTAAAAGAGTAAGCAGAATACACATTTTTGTAAAAATGGTCCAAACATAGACATTTCTGGCGTTTTTAGATAAAGTGTCATCTTTGCCCTCCATTTGTAAGCTACTGGAAAGCACCAGGAGAAGAAATTTTATGTTCTATGATTTTGTATTGGTAAGTTACTACGTGAAAAGTTTCAGGTTTATCCCGCAGTTACTTCTGGAGATGTACAAAACCTAACGTTCACATTTTTTTCGAATGTCTATTTTTTCAGGCGTCTTTGCTTCAAATTATCCGTATAAAAGCTACTCAGGAATTTTTTCTTATTATTTCGTTTAAGAGAGCGCAAAAGGATGCACAAGATGGACTAGTTTTGTTTCTTTCAAGAACATATTGCCAGAGACATTCCATCTGAAAACTAATGGGCGCACTGTTGATAGTTGTGCTGTGAGGGGTCAAACAAACGACTACTTCTTTGGAAGTATTGAATTAATGATCATGAAACTTTTCCATTGTTTACTGGGAACATGTGCGAATGTTCATACAAAACTCAGTCAAAATCCATGATGGTCATACGGGAACCTCTAGTCCACTTGGCATGGCATGGCCCAGGATGAAAGTACATTGATGGACAAACGAAACCAACCTATCATAATGAGGAAGCTTGAAATGGAAGCACTCCTGAACATTGAAAATGCAAAGAATATCTAAAAGAAAACAAACTTTTTATATATCAGTCTAAAACAATATATGTAGTGTTTCAAACAAAACAGAGTGAAATGTAAAATGTAAATATTAAAATAAATAGAGGGCAAAGAAGTAAGCACACTAAACTCTTAGGAAGTATTATAGATAAGCATTTGACTTGGGGAGCACACAGATGTAAATAAATAAATACATAAAAATTTTCTAATGCACAAAACAACAAAAGTTCTTAAAAAGAATATTTCAAATTCAGAAAAGAGCAGTGCAGTTTATAGCAAAAATATCAGACATTCATACAAGTAAGCATTTACGCACCATAACACACTTGTATGCAGAACTTAAGGATGACCTAACTTTTGCGTATTGTGTCACTGCCAAGTAACATAGCTCAATAAAATTTGGACCTTACATAGAAAGAATTAGTACAGTATAGTAGAGGAGAGAACACAAAAAATAAATAATGAGATGAAGAGAAATGACACTTTTAGTCAAAGATACTTATAACATTGTATATGCTACCCATGAAATACATATATACATTGCCCTCATGTGACTTTGTGACTGTGCGAAGACTGGGACGAAAAATACCAATAGAAACATATTAATACTCTGCTAGATTGTGAATGTAAGTTGTTGGTTTTCTATGTAAAAATAAGTTTGTAGTTAAAATCATAATCAAATCGTTTGGTCAGAGACTTTTGCTGAAGAGGTCAGATGGAAACGAAATCTGAATATCTTTTGCTGCAAAACAAATGATATGGCACTTTATTTCTTCTTGCCATGCTGTGGGGAATGCTGCTGTTACAGAGTAAACACACATTTCTATGTACCTTGTCTTTAAATAAAGCATACGAGTTTTTTGACATGTGTAAGAGGAATTTAATTGCAGTCAAACCTAATAATATCCATCACAACAACCATAGCTTTGCATGAATATTTGCATCTTTCTTATCAGAGGCCATAGTGAAAGGATTGGCTAAGAACTGTTCGAGGGTAAAACGACTGAACACGTCGGCGTGTTCTTTCGTTACTTATTCAACATCACTAAGGAGAACCGCCCTGAGATCGAGTTACCAATCAATTCTTTTCATTCCTTTTGTTTATTTTACGTAAGAATCACATTAGGTTGACCTGTCAATTACATTCGAACTATGACGTCGGCAGTCGCATGAGCGACTTGATGTATCGTGCCTCATGATATTAATAGACGGTAAACTCATAATTACGTGAATATGCAAATTAGACTATTAATTTCATTTATCTACGTTTTTTGTTCTTGTTTGTCGCCTTTGAACTTTTCTATTGCCCTTTACATTACGCCATAATAATCAATATTTTTTGTTTTCCGTGATGTAATGGGACAAGTTTACATAGTAGTAATATCCCACACCTTTCTCTTGTAGTATAAATTCCAGAGGGAAACGTATCATACTGAAATCATTACGATTTATGATGGTCCCCTGGTGCTGCAATAGTCACAAACGTATAAGTACGTGGTATAACGCAACATTCCGCCAGTGCGGACAGTATTTGCTTCGTGATACATTACCCGTGTTAAAATGGACCGTTTACCAATTGCGGAAAAGGTCGATATCGTGTTGATGTATGGTTATTGTGACCAAAATGCCCAACAGGCGTGTGCTATGTACGCTGCTCAGTATCCTGGACGGCATTATCCAAGTGTCCGGGCCGTTCGCCGGATATTTACGTTATTTAAGGAAACTGGAATTGTTCAGCCACGTGTGAAACGTCAACAACGACCTGCAACAAATGATGATGGCTAAGTAGGTGTTTTAGCTGCTGTCGCGGCTAATCCGCTCATCAGTAGCAGACAAATTGCGCGAGAATCGGTAATCTCAAAAACGTCGGTGTCGAGAATGCTACATCAACATCGATTGCACCCGTACCATATTTCTATGCACCAGGAATTGCATGGGGA
This sequence comes from Schistocerca serialis cubense, assembly GCF_023864345.2. NCBI lineage: Eukaryota > Metazoa > Arthropoda > Insecta > Orthoptera > Acrididae > Schistocerca > Schistocerca serialis. Next base: position 1,094,720,907 of record NC_064638.1, read on the forward strand.
CGACTTTGAACGTCGTGTACAGTTCTGCCACTGGGCACAAGAGAAATTACGGGACGTTCTATTTAGCGACGAAGCGTCATTCCCCAACAGCGGTAACGTAAACCGGCATAATATGCACTATTAGGCAACGGAAAATCCACGATGGGTGCGACAAGTGGAACATCAGCGACCTTGGCGGGTTAATGTATGGTACAGCATTATGGGAGGACGGATAATTGCCCCCATTTTATCGATAGCAATCTTAATGCTGCAATGTACGAGGGTGGTTCAGAAAGTAACCTCCGATTGGTCACATTGCGGGTTGTGGGGGGAGTAGCGACGCCATCTGTGCGTTCACGCACTCAACAGGTCAGTCGGCATCAAGCCGTGGTCGAGTGAACGTCGTACCTGCGCTAGTTTAGTTTTTGTGGCAGTCTGAAATGTGTGCTGCAATAGAAAACCCCGCCAAATGTGAAGTGCGTGCTGTCATAAGGTTTTTTACAGCCAAAGGATATTCTGCAGCAGCTATCCATCGTGAGCTTTGTGCCGTGTACGGACCAAGAGTTATGAGTGAAGGAGTTGTCCGTGAATGGGTACGTTTATTTAAAAGTGGACGAGAAAACGTTCATGATGAAGAGAGGAGTGGTAGACCATCATTGGTGACTGACGAACTCGTTCAGACAGTTGATGCAAAAGTTCGTGAAAATCGACGTTTCTCAATGTCGGAGTTGTCTACTGGTTTTCCACAGATTTCTAAGACTCTCTTGTACGAGATAGTGACAGCAAGATTGGGTTACCGTAAGTTCTGTGCACGATGGGTGCCCAAAATTCTTACTGACCACCACAAAACTCAAAGAATGGCCTCTGCATTAGACTTTCTGTCACGTTATGAGGACGAAGGAGAACCATTGTTAAACAGAATCGTGACCGGTGACGAAACCTGGATTAAGTACGTGAACCCTGAGACAAAAGAACAATCAAAGATGTGGGCACATTCAAATTCGCCTACCAAACCAAGAAAAGCCTCGCAAGATTTTTCTGCCAGAAAACTGATGGCAACGGTGTTTTGGGATGCCAAAGGGGTGTTGTTGGTTAAATTCATGGAACGTGGTACGACCATTAATCAAGACGTGTACTGTGAAACAATAAAAAAGTTACGACGGGCTATACAGAACAAACGTCGTGGTATGCTGACTTCCGGTATCGTTTTTTTGCACGATAACGCCCGTCCTCACTCTGCTCGGAGAACAACGGCCCTTCTTGAGTCCTTCAAGTGGGACGTTATCAACCATCCACCTTACAGCCCAGACCTGGCGCCAAGTGATTATCACCTCTTCATGCATTTGAAGAAATGGCTCGGGTCACAGCGGTTTGATGACAACGAAGAGCTCAAAGATGCGGTCACAGGCTGGCTCCAGGCACAAGCGGGTGATTTTTATGCAGAAGGAATTTCAAAGCTTGTGAAGAGATACGATAAGTGCCTCAATCGCTATGGAGACTATGTAGAAAAATAGTGCAAAGATGTAGTTGTAAGATGTATATATTAAAATATTTTTATTTAACTTGATGTATTTTTTCAAATCAACCGGAGGTTACTTTCTGAACGGCCCTCGTATGCTGATTTCCTACGTAATGTTCTACCGATGTTACTACAAGATGTTTCACTGAATGACAGAATGGTGATGTACTTCTAACATGATGGATGTCCGGCATATAGCTCGCGTGCGGTTGAAGCTGTATTGAATAGCGTATTTCATGACAGGTGGATTGGTTGTCACCATGGCCCGCACGTTCACTGGATCCGACGTCCCCGGATTTCTTTCTGTGGGGAAAGTTGAAGGATATTTGCTATCATGATCCACCAAAAACACCTCACAACATGCCGTCCCATGTGGCCGAGCGGTTCTAGGCACTTCAGTCTGGAACCGCGAGACCACTACGGTCGCAGGTTCGAATCCTGCCTCAGGCATAGATGTGTGTGATGTTCGTATGTTAGTTAGGCTTACGTAGTTCTAAGTTCTAGGGGACTGATGATATCAGATGTTAAGTCCCATAGTGCTGAGAGCCATTTGAACCATTTGAACCTTACAACATGCGTCAGCGCATTGTCAATGCATGTGGGAACATTACAGAAGGCGAACTACTTACTATTGAGAGGAATATCTTTACATCTACTGCCAAATGCGTTGAGGTTGACGGACATCATTTTGAGCATTTTTTGCATTAATGTGGTATTTACTGGTAATCACAGTGTAACAGCATGCGTTCTCAGAAATGTACAAAGGTACATGTACCACATTGGAACAACCGAAATAAAATGTTCAAACGTACCTACATTCTGTATTTTAATTTAAAACACCTACCTGTTACGAACCGTTCGTCTAAAATTGTGAGCCATATATTTGTGACTATTACAGCGCCATCTAAAACAAAGCGAAAAAAGTGGTCCAACTAAAACATTCATATTACTTTAGGTACTACACGAATATGTAATAAAAAATGGGGGTTCCTATTTAAAAAAAACGCAGTTGATATCCGTTTGACCTATGGCAACACCATCTAGCGGGCCAACCCTTCAAGCTAGACAAGTTCCGCTTTGTTGTTTTTTCGTTTGACGCTTATTTAGTGAGATATTTGGCCCTGTCACGATCAATGGACCACCCTGTATATCATGTGGTGATAAACACTTCCTAAATAAAAACATACTTGACCATAAACAAGAGGAAACGAAAATTATTACACAAGACAACGAAATCTCAAATTGACAATGACTGCTGCAAATGAAGCAGGCAAAGGGTTTGTTAACAAGGTACCCAAGTCAGTTAAGGAATAATAAATAATGGAAGAAAAGAGAATAAAATTTTTCATATGTCATTTAAATATGTATCTCAAGAGAAATGTGCATACAGTATGTGTGAGTATTAAAAATGAAACTAAATGTCGGTGTTACATAGTAACAGGAAATATGTAATATCCTTTTATGTGTTTGCAAAGAATACTATCCATTATCTTCGTTGTACACATATTTACATTTATGCATATACATTATAAGTAATGTGAAATGGTAGATATTACATCTATCTTAGTCTTTCTGCTAATACAATTATAAGACACACACAGTGCTCTCACTGAAAATTATAAGCTAGAGTCCATGACCAAAGAATAAATAAATAAATTCCATAGAAACGAGAACCTGCAGTGTGAGAAGAGAATAGCCACTTTCACAGAACGGACATCTCGTTGCACGTTAAAAGAAAGCTATTTTAATTTCTAATATATGCAACTGAATGTTTAACACATGTACACAAGAACAAATCACTGATATCTTTTCATTTAAATAGCCACAAAGTGAATTTTAGCTAGGGTCGAAGTGTCAGTCTTGTCATCTAGTTTTAGGTTTTCTTCACATTCCACAAATAACCAGGCATAAGAGCAATGTTACCATCAACACATGTGCACAAGAAAGAATCTGTGATAAACCCTATTTGTTCCCATCAAAACGGTCAAGTATGAAATTTTTACCAAATGAAGAAAATTTTGATACATGAAAATAAAACGTTGTGTAATTGTCAAGTACAGGGCAGCATGCACGGTATGCACATATACACACGTTAAAATACAATTTCTCCACGCCAACAAATTTCAAAGATGATGGCATCTTGTTGATATGCATTAAATGTAAAACGTAGCAAACAGTTTATAATATTATAAGAGCGTCACCAACTTCAAATAAATCTCATCAGTTTCCTCATTGTAAACAGTAAGATGTAATGATGTGTACGGTGTGGCAAACAACCCATTTTTGACGAGCTGTTTCTGTAGATTCCCTACTAGTTTTTGTATATACAGAAGCAATTAGACAAAGATAAAAGTAAAAAATAACGAAATGCAGGAAATTATCCGGAATGCGAACACAACTTCCCTTTAAGTAACTGTTTTAAAAAATTTTGCGCTAAGCTGACGTATTGCCTGACCATTGAAAATGGTATTGTTTTATCATCACAGTTTCTTATTCAGAAAAACCAACACGTAAAAACTGAAATTAGATAAATGAGAAGATAATATGAGATACTTCGATATAGGTTTATTTGATTTATTCTAAGCTGGCATGTGTAAGACAGCAATAAGTGTAATGGCCAAACTTCACAATGTTTGTGTTTTTGGAATTCCTTCTACTGATAACCTGCATAAATATAATTAATTGTTTACTTCAGTATGGTACCACTTGTCTCTGTCTCTACCTCCATTTTCAAACACGTCTGTAACCTTTTTATTACATTTTCTGCAAACCACTCGTCATTTCTTTTCGAAGCTATTCTTCTCGCTGCAGTCATCTTTCATTTGGATCTTCCCCAGACTCATATTTAGTTGGTTTACTGAAATAGTGTGATAGACTGGGGGAAATTCATAGAATCGCACCTTCACATAACTTTTGTTGGCCGTCTTCACTGTGTTGCCACTTCTCATTTCTCCGGCTACTGTAAATTTGTCTGTGGACATGTGACACTGCATGCAAAATATTCAGAGGTGAATACGAGGTGTGGTCAAAAAGTAATTGGGAATTTTTTCATTTCGCAGGCTTTATACAGCCAATCTTCAAATTTTTTTATCCTGTTGGTGCACATGTTCGTGATGTATGTTTGCATTTTCAGCTGTATTGAGTATTTAGCATATTATTGACAGTCGAAAATGGTATACGTGTTTATACGTGTTTTCGAGTGCTTGGAGAATTTTTACTTTCGAAAAAGATGGATCAAGGAATTTGCACTAAATTCTGCTTGAAAAATGGAATAAAGTGTAGCACCACATTCGAGATGATATCTGTGGTTCTTGGCGAATCTACTGTGAGTAAGACAATAGTTTACAAGAGGTATAAACGATTCAACTAGGGTCTAGAGGACTCTTGAAGACGATGGCCGCCTTGGACGCCCTAGTACATCAACACGGCCGACTCAATTCCTGACAATAATGTGGAAGAAGTAAAGAGAATGGTTCTGGGAAAGAGCCGAATCACCTTCAGAGATCGACGCGCAAGTCGCGGAAGTGGCGTCATCTCAAAAGACTTGCACCAGGCGGTCTACCTGACGGGAGGCCCTAACCACGCGACATTTCATTTCATTCATTTTCATCATCAGAGAAGTTGCTGATGATGTCGGCATATCCTATGGCTCACCCTAAGCAGTTTTTTGGATGTTTTGATCATGAAACGTGTAGCAGCAAAGTTTGTTCCGAAACTGCCGAATTTCGACCAAATACGATGTCGCGCGGACATCGTTCAGGAATTGCCGAAGGAAATCGACAACGACCCAAAACTTCTAAAGGAGGCTGTAACTGAGGACAAAACATCGGTGTAACCGTATGATGTCGAAACCAAGGGCCAATCGTCGAAATGGAAACTGCCTAAAGACGAAGACCGAAAAAAATTCTAGAAGTTCGGTAAGGTTGTTCTCATTGTTTTCACCGAGTACAATGGGGCAGTGCATCATGAGTCCCTGCCTCATGGTCATAAGGTCAATAAGTAATACTACCTGAAAGTTACGCGCCGTTTGTCTGAAGAAATCTGATGAAAACGACAAAAATTGTGGCAAAACCACTCGTGGAAATTGCATCACGATAATGCTTCCGCTCACGCTGCAATGCTCGTTCGTTATTTTTGGCAGAAAAAATTAGATTAGATTTACTTTCATTCCAATTGATCCGTAGTGAGGAGGTCCTCCAGGATGTCAGAAAAACAATAATACATGACAAATATTTACAACTGAAACAAATAAGCTAATGTACCTTCCACCGGTCCCAAGTGGAATGATCATCATTTTTTTAATGAACACTATACCAAAGAATCATTTTACATATATCACAAATCAGTTGGTTCTACTGAGAAATTCATCAATGGAGTAGAAGGAGTAGGCCACCAATAAATCCTTTAGGCTTCTCTTAAACTGAATTTCATTGGTTGTTAAGTTTTTTATGGGTGCTGGCAAGTTATTGAAAATGTGTGTTCCTGAATAATGCACACCTTTTTGTACAAGAATAAGTGGCTTTAAATCCTTGTGAAGATTATTCTTATTTCTAGTACTGATTCCATGAATTGAGCTGTTGGTTTGAAAAAGTGATATATTTTTAATGACAAATTTCATTAAGGAATAAAAATATTGGAAAGCAGTAGTTAGTATCCCTAGTTCGCTGACCAGTTTTCAGCAGGATGTTCTTGAGTTCACACCACAATATAACTCTTATTGCACGTTTTTGTGTTCAGAAAACTTTAGCTTGGCTTGATGAACTGCCCCAAAAAATAATCCCATATGACATTATGGAATGAAAGTAAGCGTAGTATGCCAGCTTTTTCATTTCTGTATCCCCTATGTCTGACACAATTCGCATTGCAAATAGAGACTTGTTAAGACACTCCATCAGTTCTGTGGTGTGCTCCTCCGAGTTGCATTTATTATCAACCTGTAATCCCAAGAATTTAATACTGTCCACTTCTTCTATCTGCTTGTCATTGTATGTTAGGCATATACTCGTGGGACACTCCTTACAAGTTTTGAACTGCATGTAGTGTGTTTTTCCAAAGTTTAGTGACAATAATTGGCTAGGAACCAGTGATTAATGTACACAAATACTTTATTAGCCGATCATTCTAAGACTACACTTGATTTGCTATTTATTGCAATGTTTGTATCATCGACAAACGAAACAAACTTGGCATATGGTAATGTTGCTCATGAAAGGTCATTGATATACACAGGAAAAAGTAAGGGCTCTAAGATGGAACCCTGTGGGACCTCGCATGTAATTAGTTCCCAGTTGGATGCTGCCTGATTTCCTAATAACATCCTTTGTTTCCTGCCAGAGATATAAGATTTGATCAATTTTGCATCATTCTCTGTTACACCGTAATATTCTAATTTACTTAAAAGGATATTGTGATTTACACAGTCAAATGCCTTTGACAGATCACAAATTATACCAGTTGCCTGCAATTTTTTGTCTAATGAATTAAGTACATTTTCACTGTAAGTGTAGATAGCTTCTTAATATCAGATCCCTTTAGAAATCCGCCGGCCAATGTAGCCGAGCGGTTCTAGGCACGTCAGTCCCCTAGAACTTAGAACTATTTAAACCTAACTAACCTAAGGACATCATACACATCCATGCCCGAGGCAGGATTAAAACCTGCGACCGTAGCGGTCGCTCGGTTCCAAACTGAAGCGCCTAGAACCGCTCGGCCACTGCAGCCGGCTCATCATACCCAACAGATGTTTTTGATTTTAAAGATTTTATGTGTGTGAAATCTTAAGGGACTTAACTGCTAAGGCTATCAGTCCCTAAGCTTACACACTACTTAACCTAAATTATCCTAAGGACAACCACACACACCCATGCCCGAGGAAGGACTCGAACCTCCGCCGAGACCAGCCGCACAGTCCATGACTGCAGCGCCTTAAAGATTTTATGATGGACATTACTTCTGCTGGGGTAGTGAGGGTCAAATTCATATTATGGAAGTTACTTGAAATGTCTGGTCTGAGGTATTCCATGGCAGCATCTACAGAACCTGACAACCCAATCTTTTTAGTAACAGTTATAAAATGTTTGTTAAAAATTTCTGCAACACTTCACACATCTGACACCAATGTCACCAAAAGAAAACCGTTATGTTGCGTCAGCCACTGTATTCGCCCGACATGGCCCCATGCAGCGTCTTTCTATTTCCGAGGCTGAAAAGAACCATGAAAGGACGTCGTTTTGCCATCACTAATGAGATAAAATCAGAATCGTTAAAGGAGGTGAGCACCTAACGAAAAGTGAGTTCCAGAAGTGCTTCCAAGACAGTTAAAATCGTCGGCACAAATGTATAATATCTAAGAGGGATTACTTTGAAGGGGAAAAGATTGATGTTGATGAATAAATAAAGATTATTTGAGAAATACAAAAATTCCCGTTACTTTTTATCACAGCTCGTATATCTAAGTCAAATGGCACCACAAGGTGCTGAACCGCGTACTGAGAAGGTCAGTATGTTCTGGAACAACAATACAATAGCCAAAATGGTATAAAACAGATTTATCTGCTCTTATTCGCTGAATGACGATTTTCTGGGCATCTGTGTGTCGTATTTCGATGACGTACCTCACTGTCTTCTTCAGATATACTGAAAGACCAATGAACTAATTCAACAACCCCAGATAATAGTCGTACATCTACGCACAGAGTAATGAGACCAATCAGCATTCCAATCTTGGTGTTAGGATAACTACTACATGCTGTCATGCACCCAACTTACTGCATAATAAACGATTATCTTGCAAGTGATGCCAGTTACTGACTTGTGAACGAGAATGTGCAGTGTTGAAACACTGGATCCGTCTCTGGAAGTAGCATGCCCAAATTTCTGTCAGGTCACCTTGTTTTAGGTTTTCCGTGCATTCCACAGATAAACACTAGGCCAGAGAAGAAATATCTAGGGTGCACTTGATGTAAATACAAAACTTCTTTGCATTATTGTTGGTTATTCCAAATGGTACTGAAGCGTTTCGTGGTGTCATATGTATCATCCGATAAGCATCTATAGTGACATTAAAAAGTCTGCCAAACATTTTTTACAGTAGCGGAGAAGACTACAGGTTATTAGATTCGCCATAAATCTACTGACAAAAAAAGAACAAGAACGTGAATGGCCTAGAGTATAATACTTCAGTTTCAATGTAACTTACTGGAGAGTGCAAGCGATTTTGGAGTCTTAAATATCCGTCCTGCCAAATAAGTGAAGTGTTTAGTTTACCTTGTAGGTGGTGTTGAGAGAGATGGGAGCGGTGATTTTTAGTTGGTGGTTGTGGGTTAGGGCAGATAGGGGCGTTAACGACGAGATTATCAGTGCCCAACTAGCAGAAATGAATGTGGTTAAAATGTAGAAAATGGGATAGAAAAAATAATAAGCAATCTGAGATTAAAATACATACATTCTCTCCTACTCCCACCAATGATAATCCGCACAATCACATTAGCACACATCATGTAAAATAGCGTTAAAAACGGTCAGATGAGCACACATCACGTAAAATAGCGTTAAAAACGGGCGGGCAACCAGCGGCAGCCACGCTTTTGATTTCAATACAGCACACATAAGTAATTCGCAAAGTTACTCCTAATTGTTTGTCGACAGAGTTTGCCTACCTCAACACCGTATTTTGTTTTACTCGTATTAACATTGGCAAATAATTCTTGTCCGTTGTGACATATTAGAACACCACAGCTATTGAAACTGAAGGTAACTTACAATGAATTAGATAGAGCCAGCTGCTTTGGCAGGCGTTTATTTTTCCTTGATGACATTTCAAGAAGCCTGGCAACGCATCTTTAGATTTTTAGATTCATTTACACACTGAAGGGACAAAAGTCATGGGATAGCGATATGCACATGTATAGATAGTGGTATTACCGCGTACAAAAGGGGTAAAAGGGCAGCGCATTGATGGAGTTGTCATTTGTACTCACCTGATTCATGTGAAAAAGGTTTCCGACGTGATTATGACCGCACGACGGGAATTGATAGATTTTGAACATGTAATGGTAGTTGGAGCTAGACTCATGGGACATTCCATTTCAGATGTCATTAGGAAATTCAATATTCCGAGATCTACAGTGTCAAGAGTGTAACGAGAACACCAAATTACAAGCATCAGCTCTCATACGGACAAGGCAGTGGCCGATGGCCTTCATTTAACGATCGAGAGCAGCGGTGTTTGTGTAGAGTTGCCAGTGCTAACAGATAAGCAACCCTGCGTGAAATAACCGCAGAAATCAATGTGGGACGTACGACGAACATAGCTGTTAGGACTGTGCGGCGAAATCTGGGGTTAATGGGCTATGGCAGCAGACGACCGACGCGAGTGTCTTTGTCAAAAGCACGACATCGCCTGCAGCGCTTCTCCTGTGCTCGTGACCATATCATCTGAATCCTAGACTACTGGAAAACTGTTGCCATGTCAGATGAGACCAGATTTCAGTTGGTAAGAGCTGATGGTAGGGTTCGAGTGTGGCACAGACCCCACGAAGCCGTGGAGCCAAGATGTCAATAAGGCACTGTGCAATCTGATGGTGGTTCCATAACGGAGGGGGTTGTGTTTACATGTAATGAACTGGGGCCTCTGGTCCAACTGAACTAATCATTGACGGGAAATGGTTATATTCGGGTACTTGGAGACTATTTGCATTCATGGATTCTTCGCGACTGGTTTGAAGACAATTAGAGCGAATGATTTGGCCACCCAGATCGCCCGACATGAATCCAATTGAATATTTATGGAACATAATCGAGAGGTCAAATCGTGCACAAAATCCTGCACCAGTAACACTTTCGCAATTATGGATGGCTAAGGAGGCAGCATGGCTCAATATTGCTGCAGGTAGCTTCCAGCGAGTTGTTAAGTCCACGCCATTGTAAATGCTGCACTACGCCGGGCAGAAGGAGGTATCCTATTACTTTTGTGACCTCAGTTTATGTTGTGAACATGCTTTACTAAAGGCGTTGCAGAACGGATGTTTTTAAGATAGCTGTTGTAAAACGTCGTAAGTAAAGATGAAATGTCCATCATGTGTAAATAAATGTAAGCATCTGACAGGGAGCGAAAGGCTATTTACAATTTGTACAGAAACCAGATGGCAGTTATAAGAGTTGAGGGGCACGAAAGGGAAGCAGTGGTTGGGAAGGGAGTGAGACAGGGTTGTAGCCTATCCCCGATGTTATTCAATCTGTATATTGAGCAAGCAGTGAAGGAAACAAAAGAAAAATTCGGAGTAGGTATTAAAATCCAAGGAGAAGAAATAAAAACTTTGAGGTTCGCCGATGACATTGTAATTCTGTCAGAGACAGCAAAGGACATGGAAGAGCAGTTGAACGGAATGGACAGTGTCATGAAAGAAGGGTATAAGATGAACATCAACAAAAGCAAAACGAGGATAATGGAATGTAGTCGAATTAAGTCGGGTGATGCTGAGGGAATTAGATTAGGAAATGAGACACTTAAAGTAGTAAAGGAGTTTTGCTATTTGGAGAGCAAAATAACTGATGATGGTCGAAGTAGAGAGGATATAAAATGTAGACTGGCAATGGCAAGGAAAGCGTTTCTGAAGAAGAGAAATTTGTTAACATCGAGTATAGATTTAAGTGTCAGGAAGTCGTTTCTGAAAGTATTTGTATGGAGCATAGCCATGTATGGAAGTGAAACATGGACGATAACTAGTTTGGACAAGAAGAGAATAGAAGCTTTCGAAATGTGGTGCTACAGAAGAATGCTGAAAATTAGATGGGTGAATCATATAACTAATGAGGAGGTATTGAATAGCATTGGGGAGAAGAGAAGTTTGTGGCACAGCTTGACTAGAAGAAGGGATCGGTTGGTAGGACATGTTCTGAGGCATCGAGGGATCACCAATTTAGTATTGGAGGGCAGCGTGGAGGGTAAAAATCGTAGAGGGAGACCAAGAGGTGAATACACTAAACAGATTCAGAAGGATGTAGGTTGCAGTAGGTACTGGGAGATGAAGCAGCTTGCACAGGATAGAGTAGCATGGAGAGCTGCATCAAACCAGTCTCAGGACTGAAGACCACAACAACAACTGAAGATGGGGTGAATATAAAATGAATGTACTCCCAAAATTCCCGTTTTGAGGCATAATGTGCTGGCATGGCGTGTCGGGAAAGGGGTGCCACTCATATCGGCGCTTTACCTCATAACCATTAACGTCGCAGACGCAATAGGTTTGAGTTCATGTGCTAGGAGCGCAGTTATCACGTCATGCGACGAGACGCTCCATGAGTATGTGAATCAGGTCAACAGATCGCCAAAGGTTCCAAAGGTTGCCCGAGACCATTCTAAAATATTCCATTAAACCAAGTGGAAAGTTAAAGTGGAATCACAAATATATGCAGCAGACAAATCACTTACAAAAAACACAGGTAAGCGTACCACCTTGATGACATATTAGAAACGTCAACCTCAAAAAGCGAAGGGATTAAAACCAAGTGGGTCACTGAGGTTGGGGCCTACCACAAGTCGTTGGCGATGGCGAGATGTGAAGATTAAAATTTAACAGAAAATACATTATTTTAGAACAAAATTAACAGACGAAGTGCCAGTTGAGACTTGTTGTTATCTATTTATACATAGCAATATCTTTGGTTTAAAAATATTATTAGATTTATTTCAAAGTTATTATTAATTATTCCAAAGCAAATTTAAAAAATTTTTGGTAAATGGTTCAAAGATTCTTTTCAACACGCTGTCTTTGAAATGTGCCACCACATGCAGATTTGTGACACTGATATTATCAAGATAAATAGAAAAATTTTGAACTGAATGGGAATCTTGATGCCTTTCTTCTTATTATCTAGACGTTTGTAGGGAGATTAGCAATCTTAAGAAATCTTCTCCACGGACTGGGTGCACTTCACCGTTTGGACAATGTGCCCAAGTTACACACTATTTCAGCCGCACTTGGTGTCTTTAGACGGCATGAAATTTCATAGAGAACTATCATGCGTCCTCTATGTGGCTTCACCATGAAAAATCAACTACTAGTATCTTTTGCAGAATAAGATACAATCGTCAGTTGCAAATAGACACTGGCCATTAAAATTGCTACACCAAGAATAAATGCAGATGATAAACGGGTATTCATTGGACAAATATATTATTCTATACCTGACATGTGATTACATTTTCACGCAATTTGGGTGCATAGATCCTGAGAAATCAGTACCCAGAACAACCACCTTTGGCCGTAACAACGGCCTTGATACGCCTGGGCATTGAGTCAAACAGAGCTTGGATGGCGTTTACAGGTACAGCTGCCCATGCAGCTTCAACACGATACCACACTTCATCAAGAGTAGTGACTGGGGTGTTGTGCCGAGCCAGTTGCTCGGCCACCATTGACCAGACGTTTTCAGTTGGTGAGAGATCTGGAGAATGTGCTGGCCAGGGCAGCAGTCGAACATTTTCTGTATCCAGAAAGGCCCATACAGGACCTGCAACATGCGGTCGTGTATTTATCCTGCTGAAATGTAGGGTTTCGCAGGGATCGAATGAAGGGTAGAGCCACGGGTCGTAACACATCTGAAATGTAACGTCCACTGTTCAAAGAGCCGTCAATGCGAACAAGAAGTGACTGAGAAGTGTAACCAATGGCACCCCATACCATCACGCCGGGTGATACGCCAGTATGGCGATGACGAATACACGCTTCCAATGTGCGTTCACCACGATGTCGCCAAACACGGTTGCGACCATCATGATGCTGTAAACAGACCTTTTGCCATTCGTGCACCCAGGTTCGTCGTTGAGTACAACATCGCAGGCGCTCCTGTCTGTGATGCAGGGTCAAGGGTAACCTCAGCCGTGGTCTCGGAGCTGATAGTCCATGCTGCTGCAAACGTCGTCGAACTGTTCGTGTAGATGATTGTTGTCTTGCAAACGTCCCCATCTGTTGACTCAGGGATCGAGACATGGCTGCACGATCCGTTACAGCCATGCGGATAAGATGCCTGTCATGTCGACTGCTAGTGATCCGAGGCCGTTGGGATCCAGCACGGGGTTCCGTATAACCCTCCTGAACCCACCGATTCCATATTCTGCTAACAGTCATTGGATCTCGACCAACGCGAGCAACAATGTCGCGATACGATAAACCGCAATCGCGATAGGCTACAATCCGACCTTTATCAAAGTCGGAAACGTGATGGTACGCATTTCTCCTCCTTACACGAGGCATCACAACAACGTTTCACCAGGCAACGCCGCTCAACTGTTGTTTGTGTATGAGAAATCGGTTGGAAACTTTCCTCCTGTCAGTACAAAAAATGGTTCAAATGGCTCTGAGCACTATGGGACTTAACATCTGTGGTCATCAGTGCCCTAGAACTTAGAACTACTTTAACCTAACTAACCTAAGGACATGACACACATCCATGCCCGAGGCAGGATTCGAACCTGCGACCGTAGCGGTCGCGCGGTTCCAGACTGAAGCGCCTAGAACCGCACAGCCACACCGGCCGGCCCTGTCAGTACGTTGTAGGTGTCACCACCGGCGCCAACCTTGTGAGAATGCTCTGAAAAGCTAATCATTTGCATATCATAGCATCTTCTTGCTGTCGGTTAAATTTCGCGTCTGTAGCACGTCATCTTCGTGGTGTAGCAATTTTAATGGCCAGTAGTGTATTTTTATTACGCATTACCGGTTTTGACAAATTAGTTTGTTATATTCGGAAGCCTAGTATTGGTTTAGCAGATGTCAATATTTCCTTAGCAGAAGCATAATGCCTTGATACGTCCAGAAAAGTACAAATTGTATGTGATAAGTGTAAACAAAGATTGACGCTTTACAGCTGACGACTGAATTTAATTCTGAAAAATACATACTGCAATTGTTGAAAATTACAGCTGTGAATAAATCAATAGAAGTACTATCTTCATTCAACTGCTGCACAGCTACAAAGACAAGTGACATATTTGCCGTGCAGGGTAGCTTCGCGGTCTCAAGCGCCTTGCACGGTCCGCACGGCTGCCCCCGTCGGAGGTTCGAGTCCTCCCTCAGGCATGGGTGTGTGTGTTGTCCTTAGCGTAAGTTAGATTTAGCAGTGTGTAAGCTTAGGGACCGATGAGCGATGGTCCCATAAGACTTTACCACAAATTAAAAAAAAAAAAATTGCAAGTGACATATATCGAGAGCAGTAGTGATTAAGAGCAGAAGTCATAGCTACACTCTTAAGAAAATTTGCAGCACATAAGTAGCGCAGACAATTGGCAGAGAGCACCGATCACATTCGTCTACAAGAACGAGAATAGAATTGACATGCCCGCATCTCGTGGTCGTGCGGTAGCGTTCTCGCTTCCCACGCCCGGGTTCCCGGGTTCGATTCCCGGCGGGGTTAGGGATTTTCTCTGCCTCGTGATGGCTGGGTGTTGTGTGCTGTCCTTAGGTTAGTTAGGTTTAAGTAGTTCTAAGTTCTAGGAGACTGATGACCATAGATGTTAAGTCCCATAGTGCTCAGAGCCATTTGAACTATTTGAATTGACATGTAGAACAATCAGCATGCATTATTCAAATACGCTCGAAGCAACGTTCTATAAGATACTCTTGAGTTAGAAAATAATGACTTTTCTCTAACAAGATGACTTACGGTATTTTACGGCAGTTATTAAGGCTTATAAGGAAACAGCATGTACAACGCAACTTGTTTTCTCTGACTTACGATTTCCAAAAGCCATCAAGTGGCTGTAATGTTCCTAGACCTATAATTAACTTTTAATTCAGTACTACGGAGTAAATGCTCGAACTGAGAAAGGAAACTGCTGGCCGTGTAGTTTTCAAAGGAGCTATCTGAACATTTGCCTTAATTGATTTAATGAAACCGCAGAAAACGTAGATCTGACCAGCTGGGGTTTGGATACTGATGGTGCTGAATGAGAGTTCATTGTCTTCACTACTGCACCACTTCGTTCACTTCGGTATCCTGGACCTGAGACCTTGTCCACTGTCATAGAAGTAATTTCGACTCCCCTTAGGGATGTGCAATGGGAGCTCTATACATCTAGTAGATAATACTAGTTGAAAAAGCAACAATGTTTTCGCATTCGATGTATCTCGCAGAAGTATTGTAAATAAAGTTATATACACATTCTGTCGGATCTCGACAAGATGTTTGATTGGTTTGAAAACTTTCTCTGACCCCCACCAAATCTAGACTGAGCCTTTGCATTTCCATCTTCAGATTTTCTAGCTTTCCCACTACGTTCAAACATCTGGCAATCCACACTCCGACTCGTAGACTGTTATGCCTTCGTTGGCTGTTCTATCTCTTTCTGAAGGTCACCTCCCCCTCGGCAGCCTCTCCCGGAGATCCCAATGGGGGACTAAATCGAAATCTTTTGCCAGTCATGTGATTCTTTATAGAATTCAGCTTCAATATAAGTTTTTTGTTTCCGCGTTGTGTCTAAATCTCTTTTACAGATCACGTATTTAACAAAGTTTTCCTCGAGTCACATAATAACATTATTATTTTGTTTTGGGAAATACATCGCATCTGATGGTATCATTTCTACAGTAGTGATGATGCATCTCAGTCAGTTCTTCTAAAAATGCTTCCTCTTCCATTACACTGTTCCAAATAGTAATCTAACCATAGTAAGTAAATCGAGATATTAACGTAATCACTAGTCCACATTTGAGACACAAGTTGGTATCGCTTAGTCCAATGGCAAGTATACATTTATTTGTTGGTATAACGTTACTGATCACTCTGTACAAAGTAAACCACATTTCTGTTGTTAAAATTTATTACTAACATTTTTATATACATTCTGAGCCACTCTGTCACACGAATACACTGAATATTTCGGTTTGGACAGTTATACGCAGACCTTACCTACTCAGACAGGTCGTATAAGCGTTTATAAGCGCTCTCTCACAAGAAAACTGCAGTGCATCAGTATTTTGCCAACGTATCAAAACCTGTCAGTTGCTTCAACTTGAGTGATTTTGAGGTTCACTGGCTTGGCACAGAGCATTAACAAGACGATTCTGTGGAATATTGGACAAAATCTGTAACACTATTGGAAATGCACTCTGAGACTACAACGACCACTCCTCATGTATGGTTTCGGTCCTGATTCGCAGAAAAAAAGAATGTACCTCCAACAGTAGTACACACACTCTCCCCTATTAAGCTATCATGTTTCTGCTATTCTTAATGTATCAACAGTGAGCCATGTCATTTCGTGCATGACATTTGCTAGTTTTCCTGCTTCATATATACAGGGTGTTTCAAAAATAATGGCCTGATTTCGGACGGTAATAATTACGAAACATGGGAAGTGCTGGCAAGGAAATGTGTTTTGTCTGAAGAGACGTTCCTAGAGTTTGAGAAAATCGCCGTTAGACGTCAGTCAATATGTCCCCTCAGTCTGCAGTGTCCGAAGTAAGATGGCGTGCACTCAAAAGAAGGCTTTTTGTGTGCTGCAGTTTGCAAAGAGTGAGCCAGTGACTTCGGTCCAGCATTCTTGTCGTCGACGTTTTGGCGTTGAACCACCTGCACCATAAGCATTCGTCGCTGTTGTCGAAAATTTGAAGGGACAGGATGCTTGTGCAACGGTAAGAATTCAGGTCGACTTCGCACTTCTGATGACATGGTGGAAAGCATACGGCAAACGTTTCAGCGGAGTCCACGAAGGTCTATTCGTCGCGCAAGTAGATAACTGGCAGTGCCTCATACAACTGTCTGGCTGGTGTTAAGGGGATTTTCTGGTCTAGAAGTTTCAAAAAATAGATTTTTTATTGCATATTTCTATACCTGCGATATTTTATGGATAACGTGGGGGTGAAACCGTTCTGCCGGTAAAGTATTGCATATAGTCGAAAGACACGATCATTGGACCAGCAGTCTCATGTCGTCGAGCGCCTACGGACGGCGCGCGGCTAGCAGTGAGACCTGTATACGAAGACCTATCGGCAGTTTACTGGAAAGACGTGTTGTCGTGAACACTCAAAACTCTAACGAGTAGATAAATTCGCTGATTTGGTTGCTTTCCTCAAAATACATATACTAAAGTAAAGAAGTAATCGAAATTCCAAACAATTTTGCTACAGTTACCTTCGACGACAGCTTCATGGGACTCACACAGGCTTTGAGTGTCATGGGCATTCAACCTGGCAACACGGCGTCATCCCACAAGTCCCAAGAAAAAGAACCCATGTATCACACCGACTTAAAATGTGTTATGTGTACGAAAAAGAAAACTGGAAATGGAAGAGATCGAAGCAGAAAACGAAAATTGGAGAATATGGCGAGAACAATTGCGAAGGAAGAGAAATAAAAGCTCCTCTTCGGAAAAAAAGAAGCTATTGAAAATGTACATGCAAGGCTTACAAATCACTTTAAACACAGGGTATGGAGAAATCTGGATACAAGTGGAAAATAGAAGAAACTCGTATTTACTGTTCATAACAATTTAATAGCACTAATCATCGAAGTACTGGCCGAAAATGATGGGATTCGAGCACGTTTATTACACACTAAACATCTTTTTATAAAGCCCCTTTCGCATTTAGATCTGCTTGAAAAGATTGTTACATTGCACCTAAATATGATGTGCTGGATGTTGTGCACCTAGCAACAGACCATTTGCAGAGTTTAAAACCGACAGAATAACAACATTTAATGGGCACTCGTTTGCAAAAGTTGTAAATTCAAGTTCTACATGGACATTCCACAACAGTGGGCTGTAGAAAGGCTGGCAGCATACACCCCATAAGATGTAGAGTGTTTTAGCAATAGTGCTACGCTTAAAATCCCCGAATGCTGATGTCTAGGAGAACTGCAAAAAGGAGCAAAGCTAATTGTTAAAACCACAAAAGAGATAGCTTTCAGGAAAAAAACTTAGATCTGTATGAGCAGAATTCGAGACCGTAGCTTCTCTGTATATGTCAAATTACTGACTGGAAACGAAATACGTGATTTAGATGTAGATTTAAAGAACGAAGTAGTGGAAAATACCCTTAAGCTATACAGCTGAAGTGGAAACTGTGACACGCGGTTAAGAGTATATGTATATACCAGATGTAAAGCAAAATGGTTATCACAAAACTACTTAAGCTTTTTATTGAAAAGAAAAAAAAGTGCGTTGCATATAAAAATCTACAGTTGTAATGAGAATCACAACAAACAGCAAGAATAAAAAATATTTATGGTACAGGAAAAAGATAATGCTGAAAATGGGAGACGGAAAAATGGCGCATAATGACAAGGAAAATGCCGAAATCACGGTAAAAGCATTTAGTAAACTTTTGAATTGTGAAGAACCCCAGGAACTTTTAGCAATTTATAGGCCGACAGCGGTGGCCGAGCGGTTCTAGGCGCTTCAGTCCGGAACTGCGCGACTGCTACGGTTGCAGGTTCGAATGCTGCCTCGGGCATGGATGTGTGTGAAGTCCTTAGGTTAGTTAGGTTTAAGTACTTCTAAAGTTCTAGGGGACTGATGACCTCAGATGTTAAGTCCCATAGTGCTCAGAGCCATTTGAACCATTTGAGCAATTAATACAGACACACCCATCAAGACTCCACCTGATCTCATAAATCCTCCAACACTCCAAGAGGTGGAAAGAGATGAAAAATTATAAGGCATGAGGAGAAGACCAAGTTTTTGCAGGAATGTGGAAATATGCTAGTGGTACAGTTCGAACATCCTTACACATAGCCCTAACAAAAATCTGGATAACAGAAAAATCTCCCGAACATTGGACCACAGCCATAATCCACCCACTCCACAAAAAAGGAGATAAAAGCAACCCAGATAATTATAGAGGTATCTCTCTCTTAGAATGCACATACAAGATTTTCTCCAGAATCCTATACAAGAGGATCAAAGAGCAACTAGAGGAAGAATTAGGTGAATACCAAGGAGGCTTCAGACCTTGGAGAAGCTGTGCTCAACAGATCATTACTTTAAAATTAGCCATAGCATATTACAAGAAACGAAATAAACCTCCTGTAATAACCTTCGTGGACTTTAAAAAAGCATATGACGGCATCCATAGACCTTCAACGTTAAAAATCTTAAGAAATTTCGAGGTCCATACAAAATTAATCAAACTGATAGAACTCACCTTAACCAACACTGTATCAAAAGTCAAGTTCAGGGGGGAAATCTCTGAGCCATTCATAATAAAACCAGGTTTAAGGCAAGGAGATTGCTTGGCACCCCTGCTGTTCAACTGTGCTTTAGAATACATAATGAGGGAATGGTACAAGACTAGCCCAAAGAACATCCAAATCGGAAGACACAAAGACAACATAAGTTTAAATTGTCTAGGATTTGCTGATGGTCTTGCTCTCTTGTCCAAACCAAACAACAAGTTATTTCACTACAGGAAATAGCACAGAAAATTGGTCTTGGAATATCCTTTGAAAAAACAGTCATCATTTTAATTGACCCACCACTCACAACAAAACTGCCATAGGAAACCAAGAAATCAAAATTTTAGATAAATTTAAATATCTGGGAGAAATCATAACCTCAATTAAAAGCCAACATGGCATAACAGAATAAACAAATTGACTAGAGCACAATATATCACCAAAAACACCTACAACAAAACAAGCCTGTTAATAGCAACAAAATTAAAACACTGCAAAACAGCCACTCAACCAGAAATAACATACGCAAGTGAAACCATCTTCAAAACAACTAACACTGCACAAATAGACAAAATACTCAAATTAGAGAGAGGAATCATCAAAACGTGCATCCACAAATCGTACCAGAAAGATGGACACTGGAGAGTAGCTACAAATGAAACAGTTTACAAGGAAATGGAACCGGTAACGAGTACAGTCAGGAAGAAACGCATTTCATTTTTCGGACATCTAACCGGAATATCAGAGAACAGGATCATCAGGAGATTGGTTCAAATGGCTCTGAGCACAATGGGACTTAACTTCTGAGGTCATTAGTCCTCTAGAACGTAGAACTACTTAAACCTAACTAACCTAAGGACATCACACACATCAATGCCCGAGGCAGGATTCGAACCTGCGACCGTAGCGGTCGCTTGGTTCCAGACTGTAGCGCCTAGAACCGCTCGGCACCTACGGCCGGCTCATCAGGGGATAACAGAAAAATTGTAGAATAGTAAGTGCAACATTAAGTGGATTACGGAAATAAAGGAAGATATGGATGAGCTACAGATTAGATTGGAAGATCTAAGAAACAAAACTGACAAAATCAGGAAACTGACAGACAAACAAACCAGACTACAAACGTGAATCAACAAACAGACAATAGGAAGGGTGATTTCCGATGAAGAAAGAAGGATGAGCTCTGAGAGAACGAAGAAGTACTGGGATGACAGGAAACTGAAAAATTCTTTGTATAAAGTTGGCTATAGTGGTCCAATGAAGGCCATAAAATGTAAATAATAATAATAATATTAATACTAAAGGAAAAGAAGACCGATAAATTAAGTAAATATTATAACTTCTGTCGAAACACGAGAGAGAATATTTTGTTTCTCATATACAGCAAAGATTAAAAATATAATTCCTGTCGAAACCAGCGGGAACACGATAACAACCAACGCTTTAAGTAAATGCAATTTAAAACGCGCACCAGGAAGTGACGTCATAACAGCCATTAAGTCACTCGTGGAAATTAACGGCTAGTATCGCAAATTCCAGTTTACCCGTCGCTACAAGGCTAAATTACTGTCTGCCATGCACTTCACTGTGATTTTCAGAGTGTGTATGTAGATGTAAAAAAAAATTGATAACTGTTGTTAGATGCAGATGTCTGTATTTGTCTCACTTTTCGAAGAGCTACACGGGGCAATAATTTAAGGAGGACGCTTTTGTCATATATGGATGCTGTCGGTAAACAAAGGTTCCTTGTGTAACTCACCTTTAGTATTCAGTAACGTGAAATCATCGACCGCGTGTAAGTATGGCTGGGAGTATACTCAAGTCGAAGTGTACCATCAAGTACCGCAGAATCGGTCTACTTTACTAGCCACAGCATCCAAAACTTAAAAAATAGTCACAGTTGTCCATTTTGTTATTCAGAAACGAAATCAAAAAAGAAGTGCTTGTAGATGTCGCATTCTCTCCGGTTACATGGTTCTTTAAAGGCGGCAATAAACAATGCGAATGACCGAGTATCCGTACTATTTTTCTAAAATATTGTTCACGAAATTGAGCATTTTTATGAAAAAATTGAATCATAACGTCTGAGAAAGCTTTTCAAAGAAATGATTGGTACGTGAATTGGGTGAACATCCAAACATATATTAATTTGCATCAGTCTACAATCTCCACAGATTATTTTTCTGTAGATCATAGGAGACACCTCGGAAATGTTGGCCATGTGAAAACTGGCCAGTGAGAGCTAAATGTAAATTTATTGCTGGCATATTGCAGCAAAAAATATTACTAATCTTCGGGAACGTCCCCAAAGAAGTTCGAACATTTTCATAATGCTCGGTTCAAAAGATGACCATGGTTAGTGATAGAAACGCGTCATAACTCATATCCCAAATCATAAAGAAAAATACTATACGAACGAACAACAAGGTTATGATGATTATGAAGGAACTAACAAATCATGACGATTCGAACTCCACCTAACAGCATTAATTCGGCTAAATAAACGTTACGTGGCCCAGTGTGAATAAACATAGTCATCACTGTAAATTGCACCTATGCATTGTGAATAATATTAATAAATTACCTAGAACGACCACAACATATGAATGAACATGATAAAAATTTTCCTATAACCATAGGAAACTGAATTATTCCGAAATAGCTTCCATGGTATACATAAACGTACTGAAAAGTTCCCGAAGCTTGCGTTTGTATTCCTACATTATTGACAACGTATCCACTCACCGGCGAAGTGCGTTAAGATGTCTTAGTGTAAAGACTAAGATGACCTCAATGGTCGTGTTGTAGCAGCAGCAATTCTTGCTGTTCAGTTTTTTGTATACGTCTCACAGTATTCTGCTTCTTATTTTCGTCAGTCTCAATCTCTTTACATCCAAGGAGGAAAGTTTTATCAGCGGCTATGTGGTGATCGTCTAAGAAGTAAGCATGGAAAAGAGAAACTGTAGAATTGTAAAAACACTCACAGTTTTAATAGTTTCACTCCTCCATTGCCTCTGAATCTAGCTGGAAAGAAATATAGGGATTTTTCCATAACTTTCTTACTTGTTTACGAATGAGTAGTCCATTTCAAAGAATAGTGATATTTGTTGAAAAGAAAGCAGCAACAAACAGAGAAAAACGGTTGAATTATGTTTATTCCTTGGAAATTGACGTTTTGACTTCCGTAAGCGTTGAGAAGTTTAGGTAACACACATTTCACATTCCCTGAAAACATGACGGCATTTTGACGCCACACAATATCGATGACTACAGGAAGTGCTATCGACTTTCGTTAGCATTCGATATAAGCCTCTCTTGACTTCACGCACGCATACCAGAGATTTACAGAACTATGACATTCTTGGGATGATTTATTATAATTATTGTGACAATTAAATGTCACACGATGATTTAGCGACGGTTAATGCCTTCATGTTAGTGTTCCCTCAGGAGTGAGTCGTAACATCAATAACTTCAAAATTAAGCGTGAAACATGTTTGTAGCCAGCCGAAGTGGCCGTGCGGTTAAAGGCGCTGCAGTCTGGAACCGCAAGACCGCTACGGTCGCAGGTTCGAATCCTGCCTCGGGCATGGATGTTTGTGATGTCCTTAGGTTAGTTAGGTTTAACTAGTTCTAAGTTCTAGGGGACCAATGACCTCAGCAGTTGAGTCCCATAGTGCTCAGAGCCATTTGAACCATTTTTTTTGAAACATGTTTGTATTATAATTTGCAGTATGCCGTTTCAAGGCAACGGAGCATTGAAAATTTATTACAGACATTTTACCATTATCATTAAATGTCAGTTAATAAAGCGTCGACGGTATAAGACTTCAAGAGAGACTATGACAACGAAGACAGGAGAGAAACACCACATGAACATGTGCTAGCATATGCATAAAGCTATAGTTTCTGGTGGCGAAAGATGGAAGTTCATATCTCGCTACATGCATTTTTTTCATATTAGCGTTATTAGCACAGTCTGGGAGTTTCTTATGAATGTAATACAAATATGTTTTGCAATATTATGTGTTATTTACATTTCTGTCTGATTAGAGACTGCAGAATGAAATAAATATTTAGCAATTTCCGAGTGTGGGCTTAGGCAGGAACCTAAGAGGATGGCTAAAATTGCTGTGACGGAAACGAGCAGCAGTAAAATTAGTATTCTTCTTTCTCGCAAATATTTCGCTCTTTATTTCCGGATATGTGGCGACTTTCGAGTGTGCGGTCAGGCAAGAACCTAAGATGACAGCTTAAATTGCTGCGAGTGGAACGAGGAGCTATAACCTTCATATCCTTGTCACAAACATTTCGCTGTATACTTGCGAATATGTGGCGATATCTAAATGTGCGGTTAGACGGCAACCTAAGAGCATAACTTCCCAACAAGTATAAATAAATATCTCTCAGTGTCTTTCGAGATTCCTACGAGTTTTCTGTTTTTAGATGTATGGATTAAACTGCGAACTGCATTTTTATCAAGTTTTTATATGTCCCTGATTTTTTGTCTTCTTAAAATGAGGAAATCGATTGCGACCAGGCCAAAGGAACCGCGGTGGCATTCCCCTGAAGTGGTTTAGGGAAACCATGGAAAAAGCGAAATCTACGAGTATGTAGCCAGATGGGCATTTGAACTTTGGCTCTTCTCGAATGCCATTTAGCTCTTACAGTTAGCGTTTCATTTTTAACTGCTGGTATAAGAATGAACTGCATTTCTCTCGCCCTTTCTCTCGTTTTCTCCCCATTTCTCTCTTCTCTTATCGTCTCTCCTCTCCCATATAAGCGTTATCGAAAATGTGTTACGTGGGGCGGTGGAAGAGGATAGAGTAGGGGCAGAATGCATGCTCACATCTATACCTTTCGTTGTCTAGTCTGTAAACAGCACCTGTGGAGAGAGGAACGTATCAGTTGGTCTGCAAATGTCTGTAACACTGCCTTTCTCACCAGTTATTTATGATGAACAACACACAGTGTGCCTCATGAATGTGGTAGCCAAGGTCGCTAAGTATGTTAATGTAGTGGTGCGCTACTGTTGATCCCAACCTCACCACAAAAATTTCGCAGTACAAAAACGAATGAGGGTATGTGACACTAAGGGTGGTGATCTGCCAGATGGAGGTGCTCATTTACATGATACTGTTGACGCTATTATGGAGAAGTACGCTTGTAAGGGCAAAGACTTCAATGCCACTCTGCTGGACTCAATATAACAAGTAGTGTGGAGTTGCCCTTCATGGCTGGGGAGTAGGATGCGCTTTTGGCGCCTGCACCAGATGTGTGTACACAGTTACTCTGCAAGATAAACTCACGGAATTAAGAAGTATGAATCTAGCTGCGGTCTCCATTGCTGTGAATAGGAACATGTAGTAATCATTATACTAGCATTATGCAATATGGATCAATATATTTTTCTTAATGGCGGGCAAACGAAATTTTAAAGGACAGGGACTAACCCTAGTAACAGTGTGGATAGTAGAGCCCGCGCAGAATACTGTGACCGGCAGATGCACAGACGGCAGAGTAAGTGTGGAGAGAGTGGTAGTGGTGGGGGTTGAGGGAAGGCGCTGTAGGAGAAATGCCACACGCTGGAGAGGAAATGCTGTTCTAAACTGAAGCCTACACTCGTATTTTTTGTAAATATTAAGTGGGCCCTTCCACGCCTACGAATGCATGGTGACCATTCAAAAAGATCTGTCACCTCTGCTTTGGTTAGCATCGAAATATATTTTCGAAGAAAATGCAGCGATTTATTTTCGCCTGACTTGTTAAACATTTGTAACTATCAGAGAAGCATAATGAGTGGCGAATTTTGAGTAAAACCTACATATTTTTCGTGTTGCCATATTAAAATTTGCTTCTTTTTCCAAAACACAGTGGAGCTTACACGGTATCAGCTCACTAATATGCTGTGCAGACACAACTACGAGAGAATTCTGAAACAGTGGTTTATTAAGTGAGGAACTGAGGAAAAATGAGGTGACTATCTTATGTAAAAGCACATTCTCGGCACAAAGAAAAAATGTGTTCACTTATGCTATTCCTAAATCCAAAGCATTTCTCCTTTCACCAGCTATCGACAGCCCTCAAAAAAGTAATTCTTTCATTGAAAAAGTTTTTAATTAGTGGAATAAAACGTTAGATAATAAAGTTTTGTTTAATAACCTTACCGAAAAATACTCTCCTCTTTGCGTGCTATCACCTGCCAAAATCTCATTTCGGTATTTGAAACCGTTTACGAAATGTGAGGAATGTTGTGGCTATTCCACTCTGGCCTTATCGCTGGCGCGGTGCGATCGCAAATGAGTGTGCTACGTCAGATCACTTTTCTCGAGATTCTCCAAACAACAATTCAGTATGTTAGCTAAATTTCATAAGCAGCAACATATTATGTAATATGCAGCAAACGCAGAATCATAGCGACCCATTTTTTCCTTGAAAACATTTTCGAATTTCTCGCACAAAAACTACGACCATAAACGAAATCATCATGGACCTGACGTTTAAAGCAAATCAAAGCCGATTTTTCTTTTACGGAATTGTTTCTGCAGGGCGTGCGGCTCCATTCTGTCATCGCCTTCCGAACAAATGAATGATCCCGCCCAGCTCATTGGACGATAACTGGTCACAGCGCATCGGCTGTCGTATCCTGTGCAGACTCTATGCACGTTCATGCACTCTAGAGTCAACTGCAGTTCGACATAGGGTATTGTATTGTATTGTATGTTAACCGGGGACCTAGAAACGACGGGGAGGCTCCATCCCCGCCGCAGCCGCAGTGGTCCACAACCCCACGACGACTACCGCAGTCCACTTCACACCTCCGCCGCCCCACACCGAACCCAGGGTTACTGTGCGGTTCGGCCCCCGGTGGACCCCCCAGGGAACGTCTCACAGCAGACAAGTGTAACCCCTATGTTTGCGTGGTAGAGTAATGATGGTGTACGCGTACGTGGAGAACTTGTTCGCGCAGCAATCGCCGACGTAGTGTAACTGAGACGGAATAAGGGGAACCAGCCCGCATTCGCCGAGGCAGATGGAAAACCGCCTAAAAACCATCCACAGACTGGCCGGATCACCGGATCTCGACACAAATCCGCCGGGCGGATTCGTGCCGGGGACCAGGCGCTCCTTCCCGCCCGGAAAGCCGTGCGTTAGGCCGCACGGCCAACCGGGCGGGCTTCGACATAGGGACTTATTCATGAACGCGAGACAGAATAAACCCTGTTAATCATAGACTTTTTTATTTCACAATCAAATTTTCATCATAATATATCTATTGAGTGAATCAAATAAAAGGGGGTAGTACACGACTAAAAAGACTGGGTGATATAGGCAGGCAGTTATGGAAGTTGTTACAGTGGTATATATACCTTGGTGGTAAGTTGTCCAGAGATGCCATCTACAAATAGTCTGATGCCAAATCAATACAACAGCAAATAACAGATCAAATGTCGTAATGAGCCAATTACCAATTTATAACATCGTCAAATGAACGGGCAACCAGTTACAAAACTATTCTTTGTTTTCGCTGCTCATCCGTAACAAGAGTAAATGAACATCACGCCACGTAGAAACTTGTCACATCACATAGACGTGTTTGACAAGCTACGCTGAGAAAGGAGAGGAAATCACGCACTAGTGCGTCTCAAAATTAAGGTTGGGCCTAAACATTACGATCTTCTTATTGCGTCCTTCCTTAAATGTTGTGTAACTGTCTGCACTGAATGTTCGCTGATCTGTGGACACCTCAGCAACCACAAACCTCGGAAGTATGGTCTAGTAAGGTGCAGCAGTACTTACACAATGAACTATTATTGTGGAGGAGCGGTGTGCAAATGGCCGTCCAGGCATATAAAAATAGGTTACCTGTGGTTTTTCGTAAATCACGCTGTCCACTCAGCAAACCACGACACTCTCCACCCACCATACAAATTAGCTAATATTCTTTAATACCCTCTAATTAATTTAATTCATTTTCTTTATTCGAGTGCATGGTCAGGAAATATCACCATGAATAACGTCAAGTACGGAAGGGAATATTCATAGCGATGTATGTACTTGATCTGTCAATAGTTAACGTTCGAGCATAATGTTGGGATGTATGGTGTGTTTGTTTTTAATTGTGTAATGACAAATCTTTGTGAATTAGCCAGATGTTATTCGAGATCTCAATTGGTTGCACTAATAGGGTTCTTGAGATCTGCCACTGCAGTAGTGCATCGACTGTGGACTAGCTGGAAACAAAAGTAATTATGGTGAAATCAATACTACATTCCTGACGAACATGCACAGGTCTCCACTATATACAGGCTCTAAGAAGACCCTCCTTGAGGCGGATGATGGTGTGAGTTGCATATATAGAGTGGTTACAGTTAAAGTGTAGCTAATCTCAGAGGCCCAGTGTGACCTGTAATCATCGTATGACAGTGAAATTTTAGAGGTACTTTAATGCGTCAATGCAGAACCGATTAACGTTCGAAAAAAATAGTTCAGATTCTGCTTAACAGGTGCAAATCTGGCGCTATGAATACAAGAAAGACATATAGAAATTTTAGCATATGTAATGGATTAGGAACGGGATGTCGAAAGAAAAGGTCAAACAAGCGAGAAAGGCACAGTGTTGATTTTGTTATTAACCGCCGGTTACAAAATTTGTTCAATGTGAGCACCGAAGATGTCAACGAGGTGCTGTACAGCACCAGACTTACACCAGGTGGCTAAAATTGGAACTAATTTTTTTCTACTAACATAAATCGGTTGTGCATTGACGTATTAGCATATCTAATGAGTTTCGCTGCCATACGATAATTACAGCCACACTGGACCTCCTTGAACAGATGTACTTTAATTACGAGGGTCACTCCAAAAGAAATGCACACTATTTTTTTTTTAAATCCATCTTTTATTCTATATGTTTGAAAGTTTTACAGTCTGTAGATACATCCTTTAGGAACAATATTTTCATTTCTCTACATAATTTCTATCCCTCTCAACTGCCTTACGCCATCTTGGAACCAGCGCCTGTATACACGCACGGTAAAATTCTGGACCAACCTGTTGGAGCCACTGTTTGGCAGCGTGCACAAGGGAGTCATCATCTTCAAACCTTGTTCCACGAAGAGAGTCTTTCAGTTTCCCAAAGAGATGATAGTCACATGGAGCCAGGTCAGGACTGTAAGGCGGGTGTTTCAGTGTTGTACATCCGAGCTTTGTGATCGCTTCCACGGTTTTTTGACTGACATGTGGCCGAGCATTGTCGTGCAACAGCAAAACAACCTGCTTTTGCAGATGTGGTCGAACACGGCTCAGTCGAGCTTGAAGTTTCTTCCATGTCATCACATATGCATCAGAATTTATGGTGGTTCCACTCGGTATGATGTCCACAAGCAGGAGTCCTTCGGAATCGAAAAACACCATAGCCATAACTTTTCCAGCAGAAGGTGTGGTTTTGAATTTATTTTTTCCTGCGTGAATTTGCTTGATGCTACTCTATTGATTCTCTCTTCGTCTCTGGTGGAAAATGATGGAGCCATGTTTCATCACCTGTCACAATTCTTCCAAGAAATTCATCTCCACCATTCTCGTACTTTTCCTAAAGTTCGCTGCATACCGTTTATCTTGTTTCTTTGTGAGCCACTGCCAACATCCTGGGAACCCACCCGGCACAAACCTTTTATAACGCAAACACTTTCGGCATTCTGCAAACACTTCCTTCCCCTATCCCAACGTAGCGTGACAATTCGTTCACTGTGATGAGTCTGTCAGCAATCACCAATTCGTTAACTCTCTGCACATTGTCTGGAGAGTGTGCAGTACGAGGCCTGCCGCTGTGAGGACAATCCTCAATATTGCCGTGCCCGCTTTCATCACGTAACCTGCTTGCCCAGCGACTAACTGTACTGCGATCAACAGTAGCATCCAACCTCTCGTGGTTGTTTCCCACCGTCTCCTTTTCACAGCGCAGGAATTCTATGACAGCACGTTGCTTCTGACAAACGTCAAGAGTAGCAGCCATCTTGAAGACACTCTGTGATGGCGCCACTCACGGGAACAGGTTGAACTAAGTTTGAAAACAAGAGGGAAGGATGTATCTACACACTGTAAAACTTCCACACATGCAGAATGAAAACTGTATTTTTACAAAAATAGTATGCATTTCTTTTGGAGTGACCCTCGTACAACCATCCGGCTGTTACCAGTCTGCCGTTAGCGTCGTGTGTGCCTTTGGCGCGTGATCGGCGGCGGTTGCCATGCAAATGCAGGGGCTGTTGGGATCCCACTAAGTACAGAATAAGAGAAGCTTGTATCGATCATAGGAGCATGGGGCGGAACGTGAAGTAAAAAAGTTTTGTTTATGCTCTTAAAAAAGGCATTTATTTGGTAGTGCAAATACATATGCACCACGTAATAGTGCAACTATACATTTCAGCGCACAATTTAAAAAAAAGTCGCACGTGCTATAACTTTGATTCATATAAGCTGCCGCACCGCGCTGATTAAATCACGCATTGGAACAGTGAGCTCTATCAAAGAATTAACTGTGAACATACAGTGCTGTGTATTAGGCCTATAGGCTGACTGCGAATGTATCACTACGATACTTAGAAAGGAAGTGATTATCGCAATAGGAAGCGCGTGATAATGCTCATGAGAAAGCAATCAATGGACTTGTGTGGCTTGTTTGTGAGAGTGAATGCGATTTACGTACTGGAACGGCATGAGAACAGTGCAGCCCTGTGAAGAACTATTTGATAATTCCAGAAATGTGTTATCTTAACTGATATAGTACCACTCATTCCCCCCACGTCGACTTCTGTACGGTGTTGGAACATTTCAGCATTTCTACAAACGGCAGTGCCACGGAAGCAGACCGCATTGATGATTCAGGTAGATGGTTTAGGCCAGAGATGTTAAAACAACTTTCCTATCGCCTACCTGATCAACATCGAAGGAAGTGAGAGACCTTTCCCTTCAATCTTCCAGCCAGCCTGCCTGCGATAAGAGTAACTGTATCAATAGAAAGCGAATGATGTCGAACGAACTGATTATTTTCTGGTTGCTGCCAACGTTATCTAGCAAGCAACATTATATTTATTGCACCTACATCTACAGATTGGGTTAACGATTACTGAACAACTGTATCCTACTAGTTTGAAATCATTTTATTGACACGGTAGACTCACTGAATACTGTGTTGTTCGCTAGTTAATGTTAACAGCGATGGAAGGCATTCAATGCCACTCAACTTATTTCGATTTTCATCGATTCAGTTATACCCATCAATAATCTGCCCAAACGTCTTCGTAGGCCGTACATACATCTACACCTACATCTACATCTATACTCCGCAAGCCACTCAACGGTGTGTGGCGGAGGCCACTTTACGTGCCACTGTCATTACCTCCCTTTCCTGATCCAGTTGCGCATGGTCCGCGGGAAGAGCGACTGCCGGAAAGCCTGCGTGCGGGCTCGAATCTCTCTAATTTTACATTCGTGATCTCCTCGGGAGATTTAAGTAGGGGGAAGCAATATATTCGATACCTCATCCAGAAACGCACCCTCTCGAAACCTGGATAGCAAGCTACACCGCGATGCAGAGCGCCTCTCTTGCAGAGTCTGCCACTTGAGTTTGCTAAACATCTCCGTAACGTTATCACGCTTACCAAATAACCTTGTGACGAAACGCGCCGCTCTTCTTTGGATCTCCTCTATCTCCTCCGTCAACCTGACCTGGTACGGATCCCACACTGATGAGCAATACTCAAGTATAGGTCGAACAAGTGTTTTGTAAGCCACCTCCTTTGTTGATGGACTACATTTTCTAAAGACTCTCCCAATGAATCTCAACCTGGTACCCGCCTTACCAACAATTAATTTTATATGATCATTCCACTTCAAATCGTTCCGCACGCATACTCCCAGATATTTTACAGAAGTAACTGCTACCAGTGTTTGTTCCGCTATCATATAATCATACAATAAAGGATACTTCTTTCTATGTATTCGCAATACATTACATTTGTCTATGTTAAGGGTCAGTTGCCACTCCCTGTACCAAGTGCCTATCCGCTGCAGATCTTCCTGCATTTCGCTGCAATTTTCTAATGCTGCAACTTCTCTGTATACTACAGCATCATCCGTGAAAAGCCGCATGGAACTGCCATGCTCCTATAGATGCATGCTACGTCAGAACTGCTTAAACGAGTTTGTCAGCGAATCAAGGTATCGGATTTTTGATAAATGGAAAATGTGGCATGCTCCGTCAGCCAGACGGCAATCCACGGCTTCTTTACTGTCACCAATCAACTCTTGGCCGTTTTACGTCAGCAAGCACGCGACCAAAAGGAAGATTTCATAAGACCTTGTACCGCCTGCAGACGGCCTTCTCCGTGTTCACATCCTGTAGCATTAACATCTTTATCGTTTCCGACTGTCTTGTATACCAGGCTTTTCAAAATTAATACCGGGTTTTAAGATTTTGTGACATATACTACATTCAACTTACAATTATAAATAAAACATCAAATGAAAGAGCAGCTGAAACACTTTCTCTTACAAATGTTAAATGTGAGCGCCAGTCGTCACACAACGCACATCGAGTCGATGGACAAGTTCTTCCCAAACCTTGATCAGTATGTCTGGAATAATTGTTGCAACAACTGCTTTAATCCCGTTTCTTAAGTCGGGTAGATCAGCTAGTAGCGGAGCACATGGTTCTTTATGAACCCTCCATAGGTAAAAATCGCTTGGCGTCAGATCGGATGAATGCGGAGACCACGAGAAACAAGTTCTGTCATCCGGCCTCTAGCGGCCAATCCAGCGGTAGGGTAAAACGTCATTTAACCAGTCGCTCACTGAGTTATGCAAGTGAGACGGCGCACCATATTGCTACCAAATAAACTTCTGCGGTTTAACTTCTTCCAATTGAGGAAAGAGCCATAGTTCTACCGCATCAAGATAAGGAAGACCAGTTACAGTTGCTTCACCGAAAAAGAAAGACGTAAACTTACCTCCGACATATGGCACAAAAAAAAAAATCAATTTAGGGGAGTCTCGTTGTAACTATACCATCTTATGGTGGTTTGCTGACTCCCGGATATTCACATATTGTGTGTTTACATTTCAACTTACGTGAAATGTTGAGTCATCACTGAAGGCCACACGATCCAGAAAATCTTCTTTGTCATGCGGCAACATTTCGTTTGCAAAGCTGGCACAGGGAGCAGTGCATGAGCATGCACACAGATTAACAAGCAAAACCTTTTGAGCTGTTCTTCTTTCATTTGATACATTATTTTTAATTGCAAGTTGAATTTAATAAATTCCATAAAGCATTAAAACGCTGATATTCATTTTTAACACCCAGTATTACGAACTGTGCTATTCCTCTTGCCTAGGACTTTGAACTTCTTTCGACTTGCTAATGACTGTTATGTTTCCACACGGAGCTCAAGGGTCTCTCGCTAATATACCGAAACGTCATATGTGCCTACTGGTCGATTTAGAAGTAACAATACCGATAATAATAATAATCATAACAATAATAATAACCGGCACAAAAATGCTCTTATCAGAGCACAAAAAGGTGAATATGCTACTATTTAAAAGACTTTTGACTGAAAAGTGGGGTACCAGTTGCATTCTACCTTCCTCAGTACCTTTAAAGACTTTCCCAAAAATTTTGGAATGCGAACATGTTCGCGCTCTTTTTAACTCGTATCTCACATCTCATTTCCGCAAGTTCCTCTAACTGTAACTCGCTCACATCCACTAGTACATCGCTGTATGTCGCTTATATCCATCCGTTTCCACTTGCCCATTCTCACACTCACTCATTGACATCATCTGTTTGTGTCTCTCTGTCACTGTCTCCTGACTCACAACCACAGTCTCCTTCGTGCTGCCCTACTGCTACTGTCTCCTCTCACTCTCTCTCTTACTGCTACTATCTCATTCATTGCTTCCCACCGGCGCTGTCTCTTTTCATTGTCACTATATCTCTCTTCCTCGCTGTCATTGTCATAGACTATGTCTCTCACCGGTACTGACTCTCACCCACTTCCATTTCCATCCTCTTGCACTGTCTCCTTCCCTCTTTTCCCTGTTCCGTCACTGTCAACTGCAATATGTTCCACTACCACTGTCCCTCTCTTTCTGTCACGGTGCACTGAGTCCTTCTTCTTTCTACACCACAACCACTGTCTACTATCTTCCAGTGCTTATTATTTCTCCATCTCTTTCACACCGACACTGTCTCTTTCTCTCAGTATAAAAAAAAACCGAATATGCCAAAATTCTTGTGAAAAATTTTGGAGGTGATGAGGAAGGTAGAATGAGGCAGTTGGTATTCCACTTTTCAGTCAGATTGTTTTAAACAGGAGCATATGTGCCTTTTTTTGTTGTCCGATAAGAGCATTTTTTCTACAGGTTACCTTCTTTTCTCTTCGACAGCAAGGCTTGTCACTCAAATCAAAAGAACTGTATGGCTCAGCAAAATTTTGATAGCTTACTTTGTGAACCTGAAATAATGCAAAACTGAATTTACACCACATACCTGATTTTACGTGTTGGTGGCAAGCCTTTCAATAGGATGCCAATTCGGCGACTTTCGTTTCCATAACTCACCCAAACAACTCTACTGGGGAAAGGGCACCTGTAGTTTAACGTGGAATCGGAACCATTTGTCGTTTCTCGCGAATATCCACACCACTGAGTAGTGAAGGCCAGGTCAAAGACAGACAAATATTCCGTGGTCCGAACGGGCTTCAATTTCTCAACTTTTGGTTTCCAGGACCGTCCTTTGCCACAAGACCACTAGGCCCGACGATTCCGAAACGATCTGTGTGAATATTCGGGTTGCATGGTACAGTTTCGCCTCTTACCATGTTTGTCTGTTTTTATTAAAAATCTGTTCGACAGACCAGAAAACAGGTAGCTAGCCTCGCGTTGATGCATTAACTCTCCTCGTACAAAGCTATTTGGTGTCAGCAGTATGAAATCAACTATTCAATATGCATATTGCCCACTATGCAGGAAGTTTCCGACGATGGCAAAATGCGAGCATGGTTACAAGACAAGCTCTTGGACCCATGGTACTTATAGGGGATTTCAGAAATGATTTCTACTATGGAGACCTCTATGCAGACATGGGTACACCTGTAGTGACATGCACACTTCCCCCCCCCCCCCCGCAAAAAAAGAAAAAAAAGAAAAATAAAAGTCGCACCTTTCGAGACCACAAAGCACATGAACATTTTGCACATTTATACAGTGTGGCCAATTATCTTCAGTGGTCCGTAACTTGCAAGATCTTAATCCGCCGAGCACTTGTAGAACTTCATCATTCGGTGCTGCACTCTTTCAGGATGGTGTGCGTCCACGCGAATGACTCCATGCTGTGGATGGTCCCGGTCAAGAGTATATAATGGAACAGTCGCACATGGGGCAGTGGGCGTAGGAACAGATGATACTTTTGACGTGGTCTGTGTGTCGTGGGGCTCTTGCCGATTAATTATAATATCTAACGTAAATAGTATGTGTCATATAAATAAAAGAAGTAGACACCAGCGCCCAGATTGTTGCCATTCTGCTTGACTTTCGGAAGGAGTTCGATATAGGACTGCTCCGTTGCCTACAGAATATCAGACCAGCTTTGCGACTGGATTGAAGAGTTCCTATGAAATCGAACACGGCATGTAATTCTTAGCGGAAAGAAATATTTAGAAATAAAAGTAACTTCGGGCGTACACCAAGAAAGTATTGCCTGTGGCCTGGTCAGATCAATCCCGATTTCCGTTGGTGAGAGCTGATGGTGGTAGTGTTCGAACGTCGAGCAGACTCCCACGAAGCCATGTACCCAAGTTATCAACAAGGCACTGTGCAAGTTGGTGGTGACTCGATAATGGTTTGGGCTGGGCTGGAATGGACTGGGTTCTTTGGTCCAAATGCACCGATCATTGTCTGAAAATTGTTTTGATTGGCTATTGGGAGATCATTTGCAGCCATGCGTGGACTTAATGTACCCAAACAACGATGGGATTTTTTTGGATGACATCGCGCCATATCACCGGGCCATGATTGTTCACGATTCGTTTGAAGAACATTATGGCCAATTTGAGCAAATTGATTGGCCACCCACATCGTCCCACATAAATCCCATCGATCGTTTACGGGACATAATCTACAGGTCAATTCGTGCACAAAATCCTGCACCGGCAACACTCTCGCAATTATGGAGATCTATAGAGACAGCAGGACTCGTTATTTCTGCAAAGGGCTTCCAACGACTTGTTGAGTGCATGGCACGTCAAGATGCCGCACTACGCAGGGCAAAAGGAGGCCCGGTACGATATTACTTTTTTACTGTTTCGTCGAAGCACTCTGTTACAGAGTCTACATCTACATTTATACTCCGCAAGCCACACAACGGTGTGTGGCAGAGGGCACTTTACGTGCCTCTGTCATTACCTCCCTTTTCTGTTCCAGTCGCGTATGGTTCGCGGGAAGAACGACTGCCGGAAAGCCTCCGTGCGCGCACGAATCTCTCTAATTTTACATTCGTGATCTCCTCGGGAGATTTAAGTAGGGGGAAGCAATATATTCGATACCTCATCCAGAAACGCACCCTCTCGAAACCTGGATAGCAAGCTACACCGCGATGCAGAGCGCCTCTCTTGCAGAGTCTGCCACTTGAGTTTGCTAAACATCTCCGTAACGCTATCACGCTTACCAAATAACCCTGTGACGAAACGCGCCGCTCTTCTTTGGATCTCCTCTATCTCCTCCGTCAACCCGATCTGGTACGGATCCCACACTGATGAGCAATACTCAAGTATAGGTCGAACGAGTGTTTTGTAAGCCACCTCCTTTGTTGATGGACTACATTTTCTAAGGACTCTCCTAATGAATCTCAACCTGGTACCCGCCTTACCAACAATTAATTTTATATGATCATTCCACTTCAAATCGTTCCGCACGCATACTCCCAGATATTTTAGAGAAGTAACTGTTACCAGTGTTTGTTCCGCTATCATATAATCATACAATAAAGGATACTTCTTTCTATGTATTCGCAATACATTACATTTGTCTATGTTAAGGGTATTGAATATGATTTCTGCTGTACAATTTGATTCAAGCCGTTTGCAAAATAAAAACTCGTCTGTTACATCTTCATGATTGCCAAAAACGCACAAAAACGAGTAGCTGCGCCATGTTTGTGACACCTGTACTCTCGTCTATTTGAAGTATACTATCGTCTATTTGAAGAGCGAAATAACTATATTATGAAAAGGAGATGCTGAGTCGTAGACAGATGCAACAACAAGAATGTCACAAATAAACTTTCGGCCAGTAAGGCCTTCGTCAAGAATAAAGGACAGACATAACATACACACACACACACACACACACACACACACACACATACACACACACACACACGCGCGCGCGCGCGCGCGCAAACGCAACTCACACACACATGACTGCAGTCTCTGACATCTGACGACACAGTGGTTAAAGTCAGTGGTTTTACCAACTACATCAGTGTGCCTTGGACTTTTATGCCATTTTAAGAAAGAGGGCTTCATACTTTGATTTGAAAGAGTTCCTAAGCATACAACGTATTGGTGAACTGGGTTATTACTTGCTTCCGTACCGGCCTTTACTGTGAAACCAAATAATATGTAGCTTTCATTAAACTGTTGTATACATGGAAGAACCCTGGAGATACTAAAAGGTATCAGATAGATTATATAATGGTAAGACAGAGACTTAGGAACCAGGTTTTAAATTGTAAGACATTTCCAGGGGCAGATGTGGACTCTGACCACAATCTGTTAGTTATGAACTGTAGATTAAAACTGAAGATACTGCAAAAAGGTGGGAATTTAAGGAGATGGGACCTGGATAAAATGACTAAACCAGAGGTTGTACACAGTTTCAGGGAGAGCATAAGGGAACAATTGACAGGAATGGGGGAAAGAAATACAGTAGAAGAAGAACGGGTAGCTTTGAGGGATGCAATAGTAAAGGCAGCAGAGGATCAAATAGGTAAAAAGACGAGGGCAAGAAGAAACCCTTGGGTAACAGAAGAAATATTGAATTTAATTGATGAAAGGAGAAAATATAAAAATGCAGTAAATGAAGCAGGCAAAAAGGAATACAAACGTCTCAAAAATGAGATCGACAGGAAGTGCAAAATGGCTAAGCAGGCATGGCTAGAGGACAAATGTAAGGATGTAGAGGCTTATCTCACTAGGGGTAAGATAGATACTGCCTACAGGAAAATTAAAGAGACCTTTGGAGAAAGGGGAACCACTTGCATGAATATCAAGAGCTTTGATGGAAACCCAGTTGTAAGCAAAGAAGGGAAAGCAGAAAGGTGGAAGGAGTATATAGAGGGTCTATACAAGGTCGATGTACTTGAGGACAATATTATGGAAATGGAAGAGGATGTAGATGACGATGAAATGGGAGATATGATACTGCGTGAAGAGTTTGACAGAGCATTGGAAGAACTGAGTCGAAACAAGGCCCCCGAAGTAGACAACATTCCATTAGAACTACTGACAGCCTTGGGAGAGCCACTCATGACAAAACTCTACCATCTGGTGAGCAAGATGTCTGAGACAGGCGAAATACCCTCAGACATCAAGAAGAATATAATAATTCCAATCCTAAAGAAAGCAGGTGTTGACAGAAGTGAAAATTACCGAACTATCAGTTTAATAAGTCACAGCTGCAAAATACTAACGCGATTTCTTTACAGACGAATGAAAAAACTGATAGAAGCCGACCTCGGGGAAGATCAGTTTGGATTCCGTAGAAATGTTGGAACACATGAGGCAATACTGACCCTACGACTTATCTTAGAAGAAAGATTAAGGAAAGGCAAACCTACGTTTCTAGCATTTGTAGACTTAGAGAAAGCTTTTGACAATGTTGATTGGAATACTCTCTTTCAAATTCTGAAGGTGGCAGGGGTAAAATACAGGGAGCGAAAGGCTGTTTACAATTTGTACAAAAAGCAGATGGCAGTCATACGAGTCGAGGGGTATGAAAGGGAAGCAGTGTTTGGGAAGGGAGTGAGACAGGGTTGTAGCCTATCCCCGATGTTATTCAATCTGTATATTGAGCAAGCAGTAAAGGAAACAAAGGAAAAGTTCGGAGTAGGTATTAAAATCCATGGAGAAGAAATAAAAACTTTGAGGTTCGCCGATGACATTGTAATTCTGTCAGAGACAGCAAAGGACTTGGAAGAGCACTTGAACGGAATGGACGGTGTCTTGAAAGGAGGGCATAAGACGAACATCAACAAAAGCAAAACGAGGGTGATGGAATGTAGTCGAATTAAGTCGGGTGATGCAGAGGGAATTAGATTAGGAAATGAGGCACTTAAAGTAGTAAAGGAGTTTTGCTATTTGGGGAGCAATATAACTGATGATGGTCGAAGTAGAGAGGATATAAAATGTAGACTGGCAATGGCAAGGAAAGCGTTTCTAAAGAAGAAAAATTTGTTAACATCGAGTATAGATTTAAATGTCAGGAAGTCGTTTCTGAAAGTATTTGTATGGAGTGTAGCCATGTATGGAAGTGAAACATGGACGATAAATAGTTTAGACAAGAAGAGAATAGAAGCTTTTGAAATGTGGTGCTACAGAAGAATGCTGAAGATTAGATGGGTAGATCGCATAACTAATGAGGAGGTATTGAATAGAATTGGAGAGAAGAGGAGCTTGTGGCACAACTTGACTAGAAGAAGGGATCGGTTGGTAGGACATGTTCTGAGGCATCGAGGGATCACCAATTTAGTATTGGAGGGCAGCGTGGAGGGTAAAAGTCGTAGAGGGAGACCAAGAGATGAATACACTAAGCAGATTCAGAAGGATGTAGGCTGCAGTAGGTACTGGGAGATGAAGAAGCTTGCACAGGATAGAGTAGCATGGAGAGCTGCATCAAACCAGTCTCAGGACTGAAGACCACAACGTAATAACATTCATTAAACTTGAGGATATATGTTGCTTTAGGTTTTTTAACTGTGTCGTTGGACATAGAAGGAGCTTCCAGACTTGCAAATCGCTTCATGGTTAACTGAAAACGCAGTCACTTACATGTCACACAGTCAAGTTAAACTTCACATCACAGTTATTTTAATACAACGAAAACCCAGTTCAAAGTTGCAAATTTTACTTTTTTTTCTTATTCACTCGATGATTGGTTTCGGGCTGAGACCCATTTTCCAATCATTCTACAGGGCAGAAAACAAAATTTATATTCATGTATAAAACATGTATTACCAAATTTTTAAGCATATGCCAAAAATACAGAACATACGTTTTATGTAAAATTGTCAAAAATGGTTTATCCGAAGAAGCGAAAACCATGTGAAAAATGTGCAACGAACTATTACAGCGCATACAGACCGTACAGGTCAACAATAAAATTAATACTTTTTCAAATCTTTACCAAAAACAGTCAACTACTTAAAATCACTGAACAGTAGACCACAGCAGCGCCACATATGGCGCATGTTATAAAGTTATGTACCATGTAGGCACGTAAAAATCATTGAATGTGAACGCAATATTAGTATTAAAAGAAACCAAAACAATAGGAGGTTAAAAATCTTCATCACTTCCGACCTCTACAAAAAAATGGTTCAAATGGCTCTGAGCACTATGGGACTTAACTGCTGAGGTCATCAGTCCCCTAGAACTTAGAACTACTTAAACCTAACTAACCTAAGGACATCACACACATCCATGCCCGAGGCAGGATTCGAACCTGCGACCGCAGCGATCGCGGGGTTCCGGACTGTAGAAATATTTGAAACAATAAAAGAAATTATTCAGTCTCTTAAGGGAAAAGAAAATTAAATAGTCATGGGGGACAGGAATTCGATAATAGGAAAAGGAAAGGAAGGAAAAGTAGGAAGTGAATATGGACTGGGAGTCAGGAAAGAAAGAGGAAGCCACCTTGTAGAATTTTGCACCGAGCATAACTTAATCATAGCTAAAACTTGATTTAAGAATAATGAAAGAAGGTTGCGTACGTGGAAGAGGCCCGCAGACACTGGAAGGTTTCAGATAGATTATATAATGGTAAGACAGAGATTTAGGAACCAGGTTTTAAATTCCAGAGTGAGATTTTCACTCTGCAGCGGAGTGTGCGCTGATATGAAATTTCCTCGCAGATTAATACTGTGTGCCAGACCAAGACTCGAACTCGGGACCTCTGCCTTTCGCGGGCAAGTGCTCTACCAACTGAGCTACCGAAGCACGACTCATGCCCGTTCTCAGAGCTTTACTTCTGCCAGTACCTCGTCTGCTACCTTCCAAACTTTACAGAAGCTCTCCTGCGACCCCGCAGAACTAGCACGCCTGAAAGGAAGGGTATTGCGGAGACATGGCTTAGCCACAGCCTGGGGGAAGTTTCCAGAATGAGATTTTCACTCTGCAGCGGAGTGTGCGCTGATATGAAACTTCCTGGCATATTAAAACTGTGTGCCGGA
Organism: Schistocerca serialis cubense; assembly: GCF_023864345.2. NCBI lineage: Eukaryota > Metazoa > Arthropoda > Insecta > Orthoptera > Acrididae > Schistocerca > Schistocerca serialis. Next base: position 1,094,762,093 of record NC_064638.1, read on the forward strand.
CCGAGACTCGAACTCGGTTCGCAGGAGAGCTTCTGTAAACTTTGGATGGTAGGAAACGAGGTACTGGCAGAAGTAAAGCTGTGAGGACGGGGCGTGAGTCGTGCTTGGGTAGCTCAGTTGGTAGAGCACTTTCCCTCGAAAGGCAAAGTTCCCGAGTTCGAGTCTCGGTCTGGTACACAGTTTTAATCTGCCAGGAAGTTTAAGGTTTTAAATTGTAAGACATTTCCAGGGGCAGATGAGGACTCTGACCACAATCTACTGGTTATGAACCATAGATTAAAACTGAAGAAACTGCCAAAAGGTGGGAATTTAAAGAGGTGGGACCTGGATAAAATGAAAGAAGCAGAGGTTGTAGAGAGTTTCAGAGAGAGCATTGGGGAAAGATTGACAAGAACAGGGGAAAGAAATACAGTAGAAGAAGAATGGGTAGCTTTGAGAGATGATATAGTGAAGGCAGCAGAGGATTTTGTGTGTAAGAAGACAGGGCTTGTAGAAATCTTTGAGTAACACAAGAAATACTGAATTTAATTGATGAAAGGAAAAAATATAAAAATGCAGTAAATGAAGCAGACAAAAAGGAATACAAGCATCTCAAAATGAGAGGGACAGGAAGTGCAAAATGGCTAAACAGGGACAAATGTAATGATGTAGAGGCATGTACCATTAGGGGTAAGATATATACTGCCTACAGGAAAATTAAAGAGACCCTTTGCGAAAAGAGAACCACCTGTATGAATTTCACGAGCTCAGATGGAAAACCAGTTCTAAGCAAAGAAGGGAAAGTAGGAGTATGTAAGTAGAGAGCGATATACTTGAGGGGAATATTATGGAAACGGAAGAAGATGTAGATGAAGATGAATTGGAGATATAATACTGTGTGAAGAATTTGACAGAGCACTGAAAAACCTAAGTCGAAACAAGGCCCCGGGAGTAGACAATATTCCATTAGAACTACTGATAACCCTGGGAGAGCCAGACGAAACTCCGCAATCTGGTGAGCAAGATGTATGAGACAGGCGAAATACCCTCAGATTTCAGGAAGAATATGATAATTCTAATACCAAAGAATGCAGGTGTCAACAGGCGTGAAAATTACCGATTATTAGTTTAATAAGTAATGGCTGCAAAATACTAACACGAATTCTTTACAGACGAATGAAAAAACTGGTAGAGCCGACCTCGGGGAAGATCCGTTTGGATTATGTAGAAATGTTGGAACACGTGAGGCAATACTGACCTACCGACTTAGAAGATAGATTAAGGAAAGGCAAACCTACTTTTCTAGCATTTTCAAACTTAGAGAAAGCTTTTGACAATGTTGACTGGAATTCTCTCTTTCAAATTCTGAAGATGGCAGCGTTTAAATACAGGGAGCAAAAGGCTATTTTCAATTTGTACAGAAACCAGACGGCAGTTATAAGAGTCGGGGGGGGGGGGGGGGCATGAAATGGAAGCAGTGGTTGAGAAGGGAGTGACACAGGGTTGCAGCCTATCCCCGATGTTATTCAATCTGTCTATTGAGCAAGCAGTACAGGAAGCAAAAGAAAAATTTGGATTAGGAATTAAATTCCATGGAGAAGAAATAAAAACTTGTCAATTACATTGTAATTTTGTCAGAGACAGCAAAGGACATCGAAGAGCAGTCGAACGGAAAGGACAGTGTCTTGAAAGGACGGTATAATATGAACATCAACAAGAACAAAACGAGGACAACGGAAAGTAGTCGAATTAAATCAGGTGATGCTGAGGGGATTAGATTAGGAAATGAGACACTTAAAGTAGTAGATGAGTTTAGCTATCGGCGGAACAAAATAACTGATGATGGTTGAAGTAGAAAGAATATAAAACGTAGATTGACTACGGCAAGGAAAGCGTTTCGGAAGAAGAGAAATTTGTTAACATTGAGTATAGATTTAAGTGTCAGGTGGTATTTTCTGAAAGTATTTGCATGGAGTGTAGCCATGTATGGAAGTGAAACATGGACGATAAATAGTTTAGACAAGAAGAGAATAGAAGCTTTCGAAATGTGGTGCTACAGAAGAATGCTGAAGATTAGATGGGTAGATCACGTAACTAATGAGGAGGTACTGAACAGAATTGGGGAAACGAGGAATTTGTGGCCCAACCTGACTAAAAGAAGGGATCGGTTGGTAGGGCACGTTCTAAGGCATCAACAAAGGATCACCAATTTAGTACTGGAGGGAAGCGTGGATGGTAAAAATCGCAGAGGGAGACCAAGAGATGAATACACTAAGCAGATTCAGAAGGATGTAGGTTGCAGTAATTACTCGGAGTTCAATAAGCTTGCACACGATAGAGTAGTATGGATAGCTGCATCAAACCAGTCTCTGTACTGAAGACCACAACAACAACAAAGCAACTTTTTCTAGCATGTCCCAGGTAGGAACACACATTAAATCACAAATTTGTCTTTTACAAAGCACCAAAAATGTTCTTCTTTGAGGAAGACATAGCATAACTACACTCATGGGTGTGCAGGGTTGGAGTGTGGTTGTAGGGGGAGGGGAGAGGAGAGAAAGGTGGGCTGGGTAATGGAGGAGGGCAACATGATGATGAAGTAGCAAAAAAGGTGGGGAGGTGGGGTTCAAGTGAGCAACATGAGAAGAATGTAAGTATATTATCAGTTGTAATAAGTGAAAATTATAGAAATTGGACTGGAAACGACTATTCGTCATATTTTTAAATAATTATTTTAAATAAATTTTTAAATAATTTTTTTTAAATAAATAAGAACTACCATATTCGACAGTGAAAGGATATGTCATTCAGGATTAATCGTACAGATAATATATGCTGCATTCTTGCCATGTTGCTCAGTTCATCCCCAACCCCCGCCTTTTTTGCTCCTTCATGTTCATGCTGCTCCACCCTCCACACTCCCCCCCCCCCCCCCCCCCACCCGTTTCCTTGCCGTCTATCCTTCCCGTTCTGCCCTCCCACACCCGTCCCCCTGTCGTCCATTCCGTGACGTAACCCAAGATGGCTGTCCTAAATTACCGAAATTCCAGTATCACACCACTACAACCACAAACGGAGCTACCAATGCTGGTACAGCGCATTCATGACAATATGGGGAGGCTGAGAGGGCCACTGGGATCCCACCATAGTGAACATCCAGTGTTCATGCACAAAGCATCGGTGGCTTGATCACGTCATGTTGCGCACAGGCATGGAATGGGCTACCCTATAACATCCTTATAACAGGCCCTACAAGTACTGCGATGTAATACCCATACTACAGATATCTCGCAAAATGGAAAAACAGTTAGGGTGCCAATTGAAAGAGTGAAACCAGCAAGGGTCTTATCATCGCCGAAGCACGAAAGCACTCCTCCAGTTTAGGATGATCGAGGGTCAGTGTACGTTTACACCGCCTGCGATGCGATGCGACGCGACGCGACGCGATGCGACGCATAATGGCCAAAGTGATGCAATGCGATGGAGCGTTCACATTGCACACGATACGGCGCGCGCGCGCGATCTGGCCAGCAATTGAGTAGTCTCGGCACGATGTCGTGTTTCCTCGACCCAGTAAATTCTTTTTTATTATAAAACAGTGCTCTGAGAATTCAACGCAGTCGTGTATGGGTGCATGAAATCAACAAGGAGAGGAGGGCTTTAGGAGAATTTCATCATTTGTACAGTGACTTGAGAAAAGATGAGGATAAATTTTGGAATTATTTCAGAATGAGTACAGAGACATTCGATTATATAGTGTCGTCTGTTTCAAATAGATTACAGAAGCAAAACACAAATTTCAGAATAGCTATTACCCCTGAAGAGAAAGTTATGATCACCATCAGGTAAGTATACAATATTAAGTTTACAGGAATCATTTTATTATGAAAAATTTACAAATTGTGATAGATTCAAACTTTCTTTTAATAAATTTTGACGTAAATGACAATGAGAAGTAAAATACATCACAGTTCACTCACTTAAGTATCAAAGTTTTCAGAATTTTGGTGGCTTGAAATAACAATGTCATCAGGTTCATTTTCAGAAATGACTATTTCATTCTGCGGATTTCCAGCAATTACGATTTCAGCTGGATTGTCAGGTGCATAGGGTGACATCAACGAATGTGCAGTGGAAGTGGTTGATTGTTCCAATGCTTCCAAAAGAACCTGCTGAATTTTTATCCTGGCTCTCAACTGAGCTGCTGGTGATAGTTTTCGCATTGCTGGCAGCAAACTCACTACAAAATGATAGCTGTCATCTTGCGTTTCTGATTTCGACATTTGTTGCTCAATTAGCTTCAACTTTTGCTTCTCTATACTTAGCAACTCAGAATTTGTCGATTTCGTGGATCTCTTGTTTTGGTTTGTGTGTAGGGTGGGTGAGGGAGGAGGCATCGAAACGCTACCCTCTGAACTTACAGACAGTCTTGCAGACCTGGCTTGGTTGGTTTCATCAGGTGAAACACTCTGTTTCTCTGTAATAGCTGGTGAAAATGGTACGTCGTTGTGTGCGTCGTCGTATTGCGATGCTGTTCTTTTACTGTGATGAACATCAGTCTTGGTCTTCCGTGGCGTCATTATGTCAGTCAGGAATGTCATTAGCTCGTACAACGGCCAATTGGATTGGAAATGCGGCATGCCACCTTCGCCTGAAAATATAGACGTGAAATTCCAAAGTGACAGAGCAAACAGTAGTGCTTCAAGAAGAGCGGGAGTGTCAGAGAGGCCTTCAAAAACTATGTCAACAATCATTAACGCAAATATATTTCATGTCGAAATTATCAAATACTGTAACTATTGTGAACGTCATTTCATTATCAAAATACTGTAATAGTATCTATACACAATTAAAATTAGAAAATAAACGAAGTTGTGTTACTTATTTCTTGGAGTCTTGTAGCTATTTATTTTGCTTTTTTGTACTTACTGTCTGTTCCACAATCTTCAGCTATTTCATTCCATGCTTGACGAACAAAATCCCTATTGTGGTAATATTTATTTTTCTGCTCCCACAACACGGAGCGTTCACGCACACTGTTAATTAGTCTTTCGATGTCCAAGAGACCGACCAGTGAAGCTCATTGTTTATTCCTTGGAAGAATAGCTGATTTTTTATTGTTTGATGTTTATTCTTTGTTTTTGGTTTTTGTTTAGAGCTGTACTTCTGACTGTTAATCCGAGTAAATAACTCTCTCTAAGTATATGTGGGTTTGATTTCTGACCAATAAATACTAATATTGTTGTTCACATTTAATGATTTTTACGCGCCAACATGGCACACAGCTTTGTAGTACTCGCCGTATGTGGCGCTGCTGTGTATTACTGTTCAGTGATTTTAAATATTTGGCAGTTTTGGTAAAGGTTTCAAAAAGTGTTAATTTTATTGTTGACTTATACTGTTATTGTATTATCTGTTGTATTCTTGATGGTTGGGCAACATTTTAAAATAAAATTGGTTTCCTATACCCTGACAGGGCACCTTCTACCCGAGGTCCCCTTACGGCAGCGGAAGTAGTAAACTGCCAATTATCTGAATGCGCTGTACTGTTCGTTGCACATTTTTGACATTGTTTTCACTTCTTCGGAAATACCAGTTTTTACAATGTTACGTAAGTCTTGAAAACGTATGTTCTGTGTTTTTGGCATATACTTAAAAATTTGGTAATACCGTGTTATACATCAGTGTAAATTTGATTTTCTGGCCTACAGGATGATTTGAAAATGCGTCTCGGACCGAAACTAGTCAACGAGTAAAAAAAAATTAAAATTTGCAACTGTAGACTGTTTTTCGCTGTATTGATTAACGGAAGTTACTGACCCTCAGCTAATCGAGCATGCTGGAAGTTCAGAATTATATCAGTCAAGAATCGGCTCGTTGTGGTACGCACACTCCGATTCAAGACGAAAGCTTTCTGCGTATCACGGTGGCATTTAACGCGACAAGAACACCAATAAACCGTTCACTGCGCAATAACTACTGCAGCGCCGCACATTGGCACACCGCCTAAGTTGGCAGCAGTTGCAGAGCAGCACGAAAACTTTCGAATAACCATCGATAAGATCCAGTCAAAAAATCGCCAACGTCAAAACAAGACGAATTATTCCCGGCCAAGACGACTAATAAACGGAGGGTTGGGTAGGGTACGATCCGATCTTCCCGTAAACAGTCCGAAACAAACATTCTGTGGCAAATCCATTTTCTGCCACATTACACAGGTGCCACTTTTATCAATCAGTTTTCTCACAAGCGTTTCATTTTAAAAATAAGGTAAATAAAATAATCTTACCTATATCAAAACATGTTTTGTTCACGTGTACGCGTACCACCCTAAATGTCCTTGCGTACCGTCAGTGGTACGTATGTCTAGGAACCTCTGACCTAGTGGGTAACCACGGAAGCCCCATGGATGACGCGTTTTTATATAGTGAAGTCGCAACGCTAGAATTGGCAGCTAACCCACAACGTAAACGAATGTAACTTATTGCGCACCAACAGGCGGAAGAAACCGTTACTGTATTATTATACGATTGCCGAACAGTGACTGGAAGCACTGACATCCCAGAAATATAGGTGAGCATGTGTACGGATTGATGTACAGTTGAATGACCATATAAAAGCAATCGCAGGAACGATAGATGCCCGACTGTGATTCATTGGGAGAATCCTGAGGCAGTGTAATCTACCTACGAAAGAGGGTAGCTAACGAAACCCTCCTTCGACCTACATTCGAATATACACTCCTGGAAATGGAAAAAAGAACACATTGACACCGGTGTGCCAGACCCACCATACTTGCTCCGGACACTGCGAGAGGGCTGTACAAGCAATGATCACACGCACGGCACAGCGGACACACCAGGAACCGCGGTGTTGGCCGTCGAATGGCGCTAGCTGCGCAGCATTTGTGCAACGCCGCCGTCAGTGTCAGCCAGTTTGCCGTGGCATACGGAGCTCCATCGCAGTCTTTAACACTGGTAGCATGCCGCGACAGCGTGGACGTGAACCGTATGTGCAGTTGACGGACTTTGAGCGAGGGCGTATAGTGGGCATGCGGGAGGCCGGGTGGACGTACCGCCGAATTGCTCAACACGTGGGGCGTGAGGTCTCCACAGTACATCGATGTTGTCGCCAGTGGTCGGCGGAAGGTGCACGTGCCCGTCGACCTGGGACCGGACCGCAGCGACGCACGGATGCACGCCAAGACCGTAGGATCCTACGCAGTGCCGTAGGGGACCGCACCGCCACTTCCCAGCAAATTAGGGACACTGTTGCTCCTGGGGTATCGGCGAGGACCATTCGCAACCGTCTCCATGAAGCTGGGCTACGGTCCCGCACACCGTTAGGCCGTCTTCCGCTCACGCCCCAACATCGTGCAGCCCGCCTCCAGTGGTGTCGCGACAGGCGTGAATGGAGGGACGAATGGAGACGTGTCGTCTTCAGCGATGAGAGTCGCTTCTGCCTTGGTGCCAATGATGGTCGTATGCGTGTTTGGCGCCGTGCAGGTGAACGCCACAATCAGGACTGCATACGACCGAGGCACACAGGGCCAACACCCGGCATCATGGTGTGGGGAGCGATCTCCTACACTGGCCGTACACCACTGGTGATCGTCGAGGGGACACTGAATAGTACACGGTACATCCAAACCGTCATCGAACCCATCGTTCTACCATTCCTAGATCGGCAAGGGAACTTGCTGTTCCAACAGGACAATGCACGTCCGCATGTATCCCGTGCCACCCAACGTGCTCTAGAAGGTGTAAGTCAACTACCCTGGCCAGCAAGATCTCCGGATCTGTCCCCCATTGAGCATGTTTGGGACTGGATGAAGCGTCGTCTCACGCGGTCTGCACGTCCAGCACGAACGCTGGTCCAACTGAGGCGCCAGGTGGAAATGGCATGGCAAGCCGTTCCACAGGACTACATTCAGCATCTCTACGATCGTCTCCATGGGAGAATAGCAGCCTGCATTGCTGCGAAAGGTGGATATACACTGTACTAGTGCCGACATTGTGCATGCTCTGTTGCCTGTGTCTATGTGCCTGTGGTTCTGTCAGTGTGATCATGTGATGTATCTGACCCCAGGAATGTGTCAATAAAGTTTCCCCTTCCTGGGACAATGAATTCACGGTGTTCTTATTTCAATTTCCAGGAGTGTAGCTCATTAGTTTGGGATCCGAAGCGGATAGGATTGATAGAGGAAAGAGAGAAGATCCAAAAAAGAGCAGCGCGTTTAGTCACAGTTTCGTTAGTTAGACAGGTTCGTTTAATTTGCGCGAATGCTCGGTAGAGATGCTCATTCAACTCCGGTGGCAGACGCTACAAGAGGATCATTCTGCGTCACGATGTGGTTTACCGTTCAAATTACGACATCGTACGTTCTTGTAAGAGTCAACCACATGTTATTCCTACTTATATCTTGCGAAAAGACCAAGGAGGTAAAACTGGAGAGATTCGAGCTCACACGGCCGCTTACCAATAACCGTTCTTCCCGTGCACCATTCGCGACTGGAACAGGAATAGAGGAGAAATGGCAACGGAACGCAAATTACCGTTAGCAACACACCATAGATGCCTTGAAGCCATTAAATATCGTCATCCACTACCATTCATCAGAATGAGTCCACGAAGGACCGATATGGCGCTGTGGCTAAGATGTATAGTCTATTAAGTGGTTCTACCTACAGGGCAGTCATCGAAAAAACAGAAATATTATCTTGCTTTGTCCAAGGAAGTTTTGTAGGCCTTCTGCTTTTCCTGATCTACATAAACGATTTAGGAGACAACCTGAGCAGCCCTCTTAGGTTGTTTGCGGATGATGCTGTCATTTACCGTCTTGTGAAGACATCAGATGACCAAAACAAATTGCAAAACGATTTAGACAAGACATCTCTATGGTGCGAAAGGTGGCAATTGACTCTAAATAACGAAAGTGTGAAGGAATCTGCTAAATTTTGGTTACATGATAAATTACACAAATTTAACTAAGTCCTTAGGGATTACAATCATGAGTAACTTAGTTTGGACCGATCACATAGATAATGTTTTGGGTAGAGCAAACTAGAGACTACGTTTTATTAGCAGAACAATCACTCAAATGGATCAGGTCTACTGAAATGACTGCCTACGTACGTCCTCTTGAGGAGTACTAATGTCGGTGTGGGATCCGCATCAGACAGGACCGATTTTGGGCATCAAAAAATTTCAAAGACGGGCAGCTCGTCTGGTACTACGCGAATAGAGGAAAGAGCGCCATGGTCATGATACGTGAATTGGGGTAGCAATCACTAAAACAAAATTGCGGCGGAATCTTCTCATGGCATGCTGTGGCCGAGCGGTTCTAGGCGCTTCAGTACGGAACCGCGCTGCTGCTACGGTTGCAGGTTCGAATCCTGCCTCGCGCATGGATGTGTCTGATGTCCTTAGGTTAGTTAGGTTTAAGTAGTTCTAAGTCTAGGGGACTGATGACCTCCGATGTTAAGTCCCATACTGCTTAGAGCCATTTGAACCAATTTTCTCATGAAATTTCAGTCATCAGCTTTCTCCACAGAATGTGAAAATATTTTGTTGGCGCCCACTTACGTAGGAAGAAATGATGATCATAATAAAATAACAGAAATGAGAGCACGCACGGGAAGACTGAAGTGTTCGTTTTTCCCGCACGGTGTTGGAGAGTGAAAGGGTAGAAAAATAGCTAGAAGGTGGTTCCATGAACCCTCTATCAGGCACTTAATTGTGAACTGCAGAGTATGATGTAGATGTTGTAAAAAATTGCTTGAAAACACTGGAAGAAATGTCACGTGTGTTTCAGAGTGCTACCAGTCGCCCATCTAGAACAATGACTGTGCGTAAGGAGTTAAAAAGGATCGAACAGCTCCTTGTAAGCCACACGTTTTTGTAGTCAGTATTAAACGATATTTGCAGTGGTGCAAGGAGCGAGACCACTGGACAGTGGACGTCTGGGAAAGTGCATTGGAGTGACCAACCACGCCATACTCTGTGACAATCCGATAGAATGTTTTGGTTTTGGCGAATGCCTGGAGAGCGTTATTGCCATCATGTGTAGTGCGAACAGTGAAGTATGGAGGTGGGGATGTTACGGTATAAGATTGTCTTTCGTTGTTAGGGCGTGGTCCCCTTACTGCGCTTCAGAAAATGTTGAAAGCGGAAGGATTGAACACATTTTACAGCATTGTGCGCTGTGCACAGTAGGGGAACAGTTTGGCGATGATGATTGTGTCGGCATGACACAGTATCCCATCATAAAGCAGCACCTGCGAGGCCACGGTTGATGAAGAACAAAATTCTGGCAATGGACTGGCTTGTCCAGAGACCAGACCTGAATCCAATGGAAAACGTTTGGGATCAGTGATAGATAATATCAACTTCGCTCGAGACCCCAGCGTGCAACATGATTATCTTCCCTGGTTTCGGCTCTAGAGGAAGAGTGGGCTGTCATTTCTCCACAGACATTCAGACACTTCATTGAAAATGTCCCGCGCAGAGTTCAAGCCGTCATAAAAGTGACGTGTGGACACACCCCGTATTAATGTCCAGTAATTGGTGTTCAGATACTTTTAATCAGATAGTATATAGTTTATCAATTACCTGTTCCCACACCGAGTCAGAGAAAAGAGCGAATAGAGAAACATGCGAACGTCCAAAATGACTGCGCCATGATGTGCTGCAGCACGGTAACGTGTTTTCGCCGACTGCTAATACACACATCAAAAAAAGTTCTGCATCACTTCGGTTCCGAGAGTTTCGAAACCAGTACAGAAAATTGGAATAGAGATCAACATAAACATCATTTCTGCCCTTTTTATTGCTCATGAAAACCACACATTGCATGTTGTACCACCATACAGCGAAACCTTCAGAGGTGGTGGTCCAGATTGCTGTACACACTGGTACCTCTAATACCCAGTAGCACATCCTCTTGCATTGATGCATGCCTGTATTCGTCGTGGCATACTATCCACAACTTCATCAAGCCACTGTTGGTTGGATTGTCCCACGCCTCAGCGGCGATTAGGCATAGATCCCTCAGAGTGGATAGTGGGTCACGTCGTCCATAAACAGCCCTTTTCAATCTATCCCAGGCATGTTCGATAGGGTTCATGTTTGGAGAACATGCTGGCCACCCTATTCGAGCGATGTCGTTATCCTGAAGGAAGTCATTCACAAGTTGTGCACGATGGAGGCGCGAATTGTCGTCCATGAAGACGAATGCCTCGCCGATATGCTGACGATATGGTTGCACTATCGGTCGGAGGATGGCATTCACGTATCGTACAACCGTTACGGCGCCTTCCATGACCACCAGCGGCGTATGTCGGCCCCATATAATGCCACTCCGAAACAGCAAGGAACCTCCACCTTGCTGCACTCGCTGGACAGTGTGTCTAAGGCGTTCAGCCTGACCGGGTTGCCTCCAAACACGTCTCCGACGATTGTCTGGTTGAAGGCATATGCGACACTCATCGGTGAATAGAACGTGATGCCAATCCTGAGCGGTCCATTCGGCATGTTGTTGGGCTCATTGGGCCCATCTGTACCGCACTGCATGGTGTCGTGGTTGCAAAGATGGACCTCGCCATGGACGTCGGGAATGAAGTTGCTCATCATGCAGCCTATTGTGCACAGTTTGAGTCGTAATACGACGTACTGTGGCTGCACGAAAAGCATTATTCAACATGGTGGCGTTGCTTTCAGGGCTCCTTCGAGCTATAATCGGTAGGTAGCGGTCATCCACTGCACTAATAGCCCTTGGGCGGCCTGAGCGAGGAATGCCATCGATAGTTCCTGTCTCTCTGTATCTCCTCCATGTCCGAACAACATCGCTTTGGTTCACTCCGAGATGCCTGGCCACTTCCCTTGTTGAGAGCCCTTCCTGGCACAAAGTAACAATGCGGACGCAATCGAGCCGCGGTATTGACCGTCTAGACATGGTTGAACTACAGACAACACGAGCCGTCCACCTCCTTCCTGGTGGAATGACTGGAACTGATCGGCTGTCGGACCTCCTCCGTCTAATAGGCGCTGTTTATGCATGATTGTTTACATCTTTGGGCGGGTTTAGTGACATCTCTGAACAGTCAAAGGGACTGTGTCTGTGATACAATATCCACAGTCAATGTCTATCTTCAGGATTTCTGGGTACCGGGGTGATGCAAAACTTTTTTTGATGTGTGTAAGAGGGAAGCTTAACTGGAAGGTGATTTAAGACCTTTTATTTCTCTCGATCTCACACTCTCTGGCTAATAGCTTTCCTCTTTCTCATCCAACAGTATTCAAGAGGACTCCTTCCAAATCGAAGATAATTCCTAACTCGACGACTTCTTCTAATCCAAGGCAACAGATTTCTTCTAATGTATAACCCAGAGGGTGTGTCTGAAGGGTCAAAGATGATGGAGGTGGATGTTATCGATTAATTACAGTGTGCTGTCTCACCCTTAGCGTCTATGCCGTCATCCAGGATGCGCTATTTTCATGATTTGCCACATTTAATTTATTTTAACTTTGTGGCCGTCTTTCAATCCTGTCGTTACAGCAAACAGGGAGGGAAGACATGTGCACCCATGTGACTCTGAATCGTGCAAACTTTCTTCTGTGTGTTACCGTATTTTAACAGTTTGCATATCGTATTTTCTGAGGCGGAAATTGGGGATTCATCCAGAATTTGCCTGAACGAGCACGGAAAATGTCTTAAAACACACACGGAGGCTGGATGCTGTACCAAGCAAGTTGTCGTTAATCCGCCGTATGGATTCGATCCTGTTTTGGCTCACTTCCATATCTCACAAGTTAGCTCCGATTGCGTCTAGTACGCTAGTCATCATGAATGAAAACTTTTCCGTAACTAAAATACGCTACCAGTAGTAAACGGATACGTAAACCGTGTGTTCAGTGTCTGCCTATACCGGTCCGCTAGTCGTGGTTAGTCTGAGCGCTGAACGGTTAATAAAGCATGACGCCAGTAAGCTTTACCCAGCTGCACCGACCTTCCGCGTCCTCGGCGCCTTATTGCGAAACAGTCTTCTTTATCTCGCCGGCTGGCATCCGCTGACGTCCTTCACAGGCGGTCGGTTATCCGGCTAAGCCGCGCCAGCCCTGTCGCTGCAGCTGCTCCGGGCAACAACACTAAATAAACTCCGGCGTCCTCAGGTGCTTCAGGGGTCGCAGGCTAACACTTTCTTCTGATCGTCATAAAATTTGTGCCTTGATCTAATATTGGTGATACAAGTTGCAACCAATATTTTAAAATTCTGGCTTGTTACTGACATTTTAATTATGTCAGGGATGCTTTGGACTTCGAAGGCAAGTTGAGTGGAATGTACCGGGTGATCAAAAAGTCAGTATAAATTTGAAAATTGAATAAATCACGGAATAATGTAGATAGAGAGGTACAAATTGACACACATGCTTGGAATGACATGGGGTTTTATTAAAACCAAAGAAATACAAAAGTTCAAAAAATGTCCGATAGATGGCATTTCATCTGATCAGAATAGCAATAATTAGCTTAACAAAGTAAGACAAAGCAAAGTTGATGTTCTTTACAGGAAATGCTCAATATGTCCACCATCATTCCTCAACAATAGCTGTAGTCGAGGAATAATGTTGTGAACAGCACTGTAAAGCATGTCCGGAGTTATGGTGAGGCATTGGCGTCGGATGTTGTCTTTCAGCATCCCTAGAGATATCGGTCGATCGCGATATACTTCAGGTAACCCCAAAGCCAATAATCGCACGGACTGGGGTCTGGGGACCTGGGAGGCCAAGCATGACGAAAGTGGCGGCTGAGCACACGATCATCACCAAACGACGCGCGCAAGAGATCTTTCACGCGTCTAGCAATATGGGATGGAGCGCCGTCCTGCATAAACATCGTACGTTACAGCAGGTGTTTATCAGCCAGGCTGGGAATGATGCGATTCTGTAATATATCGGCGTACCTCTCACCCGTCACGGTAGCAGTTACAAAACCATAATCACGCATTTCCTCGAAGAAAATAGGCCCGATAACGGTAGATGTGGTAAATCCAACCCATACCGTGACTTTCTCGTCGTGCAATGGAGTTTCCACGACAGTTCTAGGATTTTCGGTAGCCCAAATTCGGCAGTTGTGGGCGTTGACAGACCCTCGGAGCGTGAAGTGAGCTTCGTCGGCCCACAATATGTTACTCAACCAATCGTCATCTTCCGCCATCTTTTGAAACGTCCACACCGCAAAATCCCTCCGCTTCACTAAATCGCCAGGTAACAGTTCATGATGCCGATGGATTTTGTACGGATAGCATCGGAGGGTACTCCTAAGTGACAACCAAACAGTAGTGTATAGAATGCCGGTGCGACGTGCGACTGCACGAGCGCTGACTTCCCCGTGCATAGACGAACCCACTACAGTCTCCATTCTTCCTGAACTGTCTCAGCAGCATTACGCCTTGTGCTCGGTTGGCCACTACGGGGTCTATCGTCTAAACAACCCGTGGCTTCGAACTTCGAAATCATTCTCGTCAAAGCTGCATTTTCAACGGACCTCTACCCGTTCGAATCCCCTTCCTATGGCGATAGGATCGTAACGCTGAACTAGCACATTCCCCATTCTGATAATACAGCTTCACTAAAAGCGCCTTTTCAGGTAACGTCAACATGCTGCGACTGCTGGCGCATCTGATTTTCTCTCTCATTACAGCTCCTTTTATACACGATTGTCATGCGCAGTCACTGACGTTTCGCTGTCCAGCTCCATCTGTTGCACATTTTGTGAACTTTTTTTGTCCTAATAAAACCCCATGTCATTTCAAGCATGTGTGTCAATTTTTACCTCTCTATCTACATTATTCCGTGGTTTATTAAGTTTTCAAATTTATACTGACTTTTTGATCACCCGATATAGTGTACTGAAAAAAAAGATATAAGATGGACACCAACAAAAGTAAAGGGTAATGGGGTGTAGTCGATTTACAACAGGTCATGAGGATTGAATTAGAATAGGGAAAGAGATATCGGAAGTGGTAGACCAGCTTTGTTATCCGGGTAGCAGAATAATTTACGACGTCAGAAGTAAGCATATACAATGTAGACTGGAGTAGCAAGAACAGGTGATCTGAAAATGAGAGTTTCGAAAATCGAGTAGTGTTAGCACACCTTTTTTGAAAGATTTTGTGTGGAATGCAGCCTTCTAGGGAAGTGAAACATAAAAGGTAAATAGTACAGACAAGAAGAGAATAATGTGCTGTTACAGAAGAGTACTGAAGATTTTATGGGTAGATCGGAAACCAGTGAATGGGTACTGAATGGAGTAGGAGAGGACAGAAATGTATGGTATATCTTGACTAAAGGGTTAGTTTGATTGAACACAACAGCAACAACAACAGCAACAACAACACCAATATTTACGAGAACCGAATATCGCACCCAAGCATCACCACTTAGACGTGAAGGCCTCACACACTGCGGGAACTCTTTAAATCGTGACGTCAGCGAGAAGTAGGGATGGGAAAATCCGACCGGTTAAACGCGAGACCGGTATATTTAGGGATTCGTTTGGTCTCTGTTATAACAGATGTTTTTTTTTTTTTAAACCAAATTATCGATTAGCCATGGCAAAGTGCTTGGTTTGAAATATTGCTTTATTACAGGAAATCAGAAAAGCGAACATTGCTACGTTAATAACAATACCGACAGAAACAAGCAACAAACACATAGTATATGAATTGGTACAACATTGCTGAGATAACATTGTCACTGTTGGCATGTGTCGTGGCTTAATGTACGCGTGAACGTACAATGTGCGAGACCTACCCCCACCTGCTCTGTAAAGTACACTACTGGCCATTAAAATTGCTACACCAAGAAGAAATGCAGATGATAACGGGTATTCATTGAACAAATATATTATACTAGAACTGACATGTGATTACATTTCCACGCAATTTGGGTGCATAGATCCTGAGAAATCAGTACCCAGAGCATCCACCTCTGGCGATAATAACGGCCTTGAAACGCCTGGGCATTGAGTCAAACAGAGCTTGGATGGCGTGTACAGGTACAGCTGCCCATACAGCTTCAGTACTATACCACAGTTCATCAAGAGTAGTGACTGGCGTATTGTGACGAGCCAGTTGCTCGTCCACCATTGACCAGACGTTTTCAATTGGTGAGAGATCTGGAGAATGTGCTGGCCAGGGCAGCAGTCGAACATTTTCTGTATCGAGAAAGGCCCATACAGGACCAGCAACATGCGGCCGTGCATTATCCTGCTGAAATGTAGGGTTTCAAAGGGATCGAATGAAGGGTAGAGCCACGGGTGGTAACACATCTGAAATGAAGCGTCCAATGTTCAAAGTGCCGTCAATGCAAACAAGAGGTGACCAAAACGAGTAACTAATGGCATCCCATACCACCAAGGCGGGTGATACGCCAGTATGGCGATGACGAATACACGCTTCCAATGTGCGTTCACCGCGATGTCGCCAGACACGGATGCGACCATCATGATGCTGTAAACAGAACCTGGATTCATCTGAAAAAATGACGTTTTGCCATTCGTGCACCCTGGTTCGTCGTTGAGTACACAATCGCAGGCGCTCCTGTCTGTGATGCAGCGTCAAGGGTAACCGCGGCCATGGTCTGCGAGCTCATAGTCCATGCTGCTGCAAACGTCGTCGAACTGTTCGTGCAGATGGTTGTTGTCTTGCAAACGTCCCCATCTGTTGACTGAGGGATCGAGACGTGGCTGCAGGGTCCGTTACAGCCATGCGGATAAGATCCCTGTCATCTCGACTGCTAGTGATACGAGGCCTTTGGGATCCAGCACGGCGTTCCGTATTACCCTCCTGAACCCACCGCTTCCATAGTCTGCTAACAGTCATTGGATCTCGACCAACGCGAGCAACAATGTCGCGTTAGGCTACAATCCGACCGTTATCAAAGTCGGAAACATGATGGTACGCATTTCTCCTCCTTACACGAGGCATCACAACAACGTTTCACCAGGCAACGCCGGTCAACTGCTGTTTATGTATGAGAAATCGGTTGTAAACTTTCCTCATGTCAGCACGTTGTAGATGTAAACTTTCCTCATGTCAGCGAACCTTGTGTGAATGCTCTGAAAAGCTAATCATTTGCATATCACAGCATCTTCTTCCTGTCAGTTAAATTTCGCGTCTGTAGCACGTCATCTTCGTGGTGTAGCAATTTTAATGGTCAGTAGTATAGTACAGACAAGAAGAGAATAATGTGGTGTTACAGAAGGGTACTGAAGATTGTATGGGTAGATTGGATACCAGTGAATGGGTACTGAATGGAGTAGGAGAGGACAGAAACGTATGGTATATCTTGACTAAAGGATTAGTTTGATAGCACACAACAACAGCAACAACAACACCAATATTTACGAGAACCGAATATCGCATCCAAGCAACACCACAGAGACGTGATGGTCTCAAACTGCGGGAACTCCTTAAATCGTGACGTCAGCCAGAAGTAGGGATGGGAAAATCCGACTGGTTAAACGCGAGACCGGTGTTTTTAGCCATTCGTTTGGTGTCTGTTATAACAGATGTTCTTTATTTTTTTACTAAAAACTGTTTAAAAAACCAAATTATCGATTAGCCATGGCAAAGTGCTTAAATTTTTCGTTTTTAAATAAACCTTTTTTAACAGAGGTGTAATTTTATTCGTAAAATTTTGCATTGGTTTGAAATATTGCGTTATTACAGGAAATGAGATACGCGAACATTGCTACTTTAATAACAATACCGACAGAAACAAACAACAATCACATAGTATATGAATTGGTACAACAATGCTGAGACAATGATGTCACTGTTGGCGTGTGTCGTGGCTTAATGTACACGTGAACGTACGATGTGGAAGAGCTGCCCGCACCTGCTCTGTATAGTAGTTTCCCCGCTTTCTGCACCGGACATACGTTGAAGCACAATGCTTCATTTGCTTCATAAGGTTAAAGACTTGTCTTTCATGCCTATGTAATAATAAAAGTGAAAGGATGTTATGCTAACTGTAATAAATTAAAAACTTAACAACAATTCATTCATAGTATTCAATAAAAACAGAAAGTAGCCGATCTGCTCCCAGTGTCTACATAATAGGCAATTAGCTGCGTGTACCACTTGAAAACGTGCAAATTAACACGAAAAAAAGAGTTTCCTATCTCAGTTTTCACGCTTCAGCGCCGACTACTCATATTGCCCAAACTGTGATATGATCCCCGGTTAGGACATGATTTTTCAGCAGAGTTTCATAAAATTAGAACCAATATGAGAATAGTTGTGATTTTTTGTAGTATTCACCCATCTATTACTTTTTAAGAAAAGCAGCGAACAGTGGAGGGGCTACGTTTTCATTTATTTGCCTATTTAATTTGATACATTGATTATAGATATGTTCAAACTGAGAGAGTAAATCTTTGTTCGATTTATACGTTTATTACAGGATATAATAGGAATAAAAATTCTGAAATTGATTATTTCAGAAACCGGTTATATTGAGCGGTTTTAAAGTTGGATTAAACTGGTGTGGAAAAAGTCGATGTGAGTGAAAACCGGTTGTTTCACCGATAACTGCCAGGTCTAGCGAGAAACGGCGATAGCCAACGAGCGTCTTTTGCCACCACAACAACGTGTCGGGTATAAACAACTCGTTGAACTGTGTGATCGTTACGAGATAGTTATTTGTGTACACAAAAATCATATAACATTTTACTAAGTTAAGTTTATGTGAGTTTCGCGCAATATAATCTTCTACTATTCGAGCCAGTTGCCCATGTTCATATCTATTACAAAAAAATTTTAATTTTACATCTGAAATTGGGCACTGGTGCGATACCGGTCATGTGGAAATAAGGGAAAGCGATCTGGAGACTGAATGTGGACTGTTTTGTATAACTCTATCTCTCACCACGGACATCGCAGTGGCCGACGACCTTCATTTAACGGCCGAGAGCAGCGTCGTTAGCGTAGAGTTGTCACCGCTATCAGAGTCCGACCCGGTAGCTGAGTGGTCAGCGTGACAGACTGTCAATCTTAAAGGCCCAGGTTCGATTCCCGGCTGGGTCGGAAATTTTCTCCGCTCAGGGACTGGGTGTTGTGTTGTCCTAATCATCATCATTTCATCCCCATCGACACGCAGGTCGCCGAAGTGGCGTCAAATCGAAAGACCTGCACAAGGCGAACGGTCTACCCGACGGGAGGCCCTAGCCACACGACATTCCCATTTTACCGCTATCAGAAAAGCAACAGTTTGAAATAATCACAGAAATCGATATGGCACATACAACGAACGTGTCCTTTAGGACAGTGCTGCGGAATTTGATGTTAATGGGTTATGGCAGCAGATGACCGACGTGAATGCATTCGCTAACAGCACGACATGGCTTGCAGCGCCTCAGCTGGGCTTGTGGCCGTATCGGTTGGATGACTGGAAAACCGTGGTATGGTCGTACGAGTCCTGATTTCAGCTGGAAAGACCTGATGGTAGTTTCGAGTGTGGCGCAGACCCCACGAAGCCATGGACCTAAGTTGTCAACAAGGCACTGTGCAAGTTGGTGGTGGCTTCGTAATGGTGTGGGCTGTATGTACATGGAATGGACTGGATCGTCTGGTCCAACTAAACCGATCACTGACTGTAAATAATTACGTTCGCCTGCTTAGAGACAATTTGCTGTCATTCAACGACGGATATTTAATCGATGACTCTGCGCCATGTCATCGGACCACAATTGTTGGCGACTGTTTTGAAGAACATTGTGGACAGTTCGAGCGAATGATTTGGGCACCCACATCGCCCGATTTGAATCCCTTTGAACATTGATGGGACATAATCAAGAGACCAGTTCTTGCACAAAATCCTGCACCAGCAACACTTTTGCAATTACAGACGGCTGAAGAGGCAGCAAGGCACATTGTTGCTGCAGGGGACTTCAAACGACTTGTTGAGTCCATGTCATGTCGAGTTGCGACTTGTAGAGTCCATGCCAGTCTAGTTGCTGTTCTGCCGCGGTCGAAAGGAGGTCCAATATGATATTTTGAGTTATCCCATGACTTTTGGCGCGTCAGTGTATATGATACGAGTGTTCCTGACCGAAATTACTGCAGCTCTAATCCCATAGTTAGGTTTTCTGAAGAATTTAAAGTAACAATCACATCTCGATGACGCTGCTCCCAGCGTTGCCTTATGTACGCAACTGTTGATAATTGCTGCTTAAAAAATTAAACTGTACTGATTGTAAACAATTTTTACTTGGGCAGTGTATGTTAATGACTGAGTTGGACTGTGTAGTTGAAAACGTAAATATGGGAAGGCTTGAAATGTCCAACTGCGACATCAGTGATTCCAGTGACATTTGCTATTATCATTTTTAGAAAAATGCTGAAACATAAAAATTAGTGAGTTTTGCTGAGGTTAGGTACCGATCGACAATACGTCGTTGATTATGTTCATGAAGTTCTTGTGTTAGCAGAGAATTGTGTGAATACAACAGACTGCAAAATGCATGTCTCAAATTTGTTGTATAAAAATATTGCTTGGATACGTGTGAATCTTTTAGTGAACAAGTGCCTATACATTTAAAAGTGCTCCAGATATTCGTAACAGTACATACTCACGAAAATCACTCATTTTTTCAAAGACGTGAGCAACTTTGTTTACAAATCTCCTTGTCATGTGTATCCTCTGTACCACGTAAACTGCACAGCAATAAAGCGTTGTTAAATGTTTCAGTCTCATTTCGGCTTAAACAAATACATGCGTTTTTTGTGTTGACTAACCTCATTTAATAATCAACTCAAAACTCGCTAATTTTACGAGCCAAACAGTTATTTTCGTACCAGCTGATTTATGTTATAATCGCCACCTGATTGTGACGTCATACTAAGGTCGTTTGCCCTCCTTCTAGGACCCTGGTGATTTTGAACCAAGCCGGTGCCAGTACCGACTTCGCCCGTTAGGTGCCTCTTCCGGTGTTGCAAAACAGTGTGTCACGTAGCAACTTGGTGACGTCGCGCACACATCTATTTTTGTTGGATTCATTACGTCGTTCTCTATGTCTGCGAAACGGCTATCCTTACGTGGTGCACCAGCTTAATTACAAAACTGAACAGTGTATATTTTTCTGAAACAATGTATATATGCATTGTTATTGTGGTTTCTCGAGACAAAAACGTTCTCGTTCTCTATTGGTGGAAGGTTGTCCCAATACTTGCTACTTCTCATCAATTTCTCCTACGGTAAAAACAAGAACATGGACGTGTATTAACACTGGTATATGTTACGTCAGAAGGAAGACCAGTAGTGAATTTGAAGGGGTCGGCGGAAGAAGTCGCTGAACCTCAGTTTCGTGGGAATTTGTCTAATCACGCCATCTATTTTGCTTTCAACTGCACTACATGCTGGAAACAGGCGTTTCTATTCGAACTGCTGGAAATTGTTTTTTGGTTATATACATTGTTGTGTATTTCATTATTTAAGTTGTTGCTTTTGGATGAGAACAGCGTCGCCGCTCAACGTGGCAGTAACGCTGAAATATTCTAATCGAGTAAATAGGTGTATGTTTGGTGAGGATGTTAATGATGACAGCGATCCATATACTGGTTACAGGGGTGCAGGTACTGGTTACATACCAGGAAATATACAGATGTTTAAGATACCATTAGTATGCCTTAGCATTATATTGCTACCAGTCTAATCCCAAAAGATTTAGACACACCGTTTGTTAAAATTTTGGGAAGTTGTCTAATGTTAGAAGTGTATAGATACAATATGATATTTATCAGTAAATTCCTGTAAGGTTGTTACTCACTAATCCGTTTTAACTCTAACGACAGAAAAGTATAATAAATAACTTCGAGGGTTAGCGTTGTTTTGGCCCAAACAATGAACCCTGTTTTATTTCTCTACAGGCGCCTGTGTGTACTTATTTTTAGGAGGGAGTAAAGCCTACGTCCACTGAAAGATAAGCAGGAAGCAGGTGACCACATCCTGCACGAGATAGACCACAACAGTCCTGAAAAAGAAAAGGAAGCATTAAAAAAAAAAACAGGAAACAAATAAAGAAGAACTGAAAGCAGATCTTACGAAAAGTAAAAGGGGAAACAGTTCCTCGTCACCCTGTTGGGGAACTGTGTACTTGTTCATTGTAGCGAGCAAAAATACTGTCATATGTTAAGAACGAAAATTTATTGGCTTCTGGCATCTGGCAGACCAATAAAATTCGTGTTTATGAGGTCTTAAAAAAACACATCCTATGAAAAGGAGGTATGGCTATGCCTTGCCACAATCTTCATGTTCACAAAGTTCTATCACTTTAATTTAGAAGGGCAATTGCAACGTGTGTACAGACCGTCTTTTCTGGCGGTCCGTGTTCTTCCCCATATTACGTTTGAACAACTTATTAAAACAACTTAAATCGCAATGCTTTCCAAAAAATGATCAATGGTCACGGCTATCCAGAAACCTACCAAAAACATGTCTACATACGGGAGATGTTACAGCCAAATGCAAAGCCCGCATAAAGTGTGTTATAATATTATCTTGAAGAAGACAGCTGTATGTCGTGATTACTATCTAAAGCACTGCAAACAAAAAAGGTCAACATGTCAGTGAAGCCAAATACAGAACGACGTTTTGTCGGTTATATAATATTGGATTTCAAATACCAAAGTCAGATACTTGCAAGACTTGTGATAGACTCCACATTGTACTTACCAATCCGACGAGCACTGAGGATGAGAAGAAAGAGGTCCTTAAAGAAGAAGAGCTGAAGCCTTGAGGATCAAAATTCAAGAAAAAAGTGTCAAAGCTAAAGAAAACTCAAAAAAATACACGACCTTTCCATCGACGTGCAGAAAACATTTCCCAGATCAAAACTTTCTTGTCGTCTTGCTTATTATTTGTTCAAGATCCGGAGATATAAAGTAAGCATTCACGGCTATGCTGCAGATGTCGCGTTTATGTTCATGTGGGACTAGAGTGTTGCTGGTATGGGCAACCACGACATGGATAGCTGCTTAGGAAGTGTCTGCAATGTGAAGATAAACAGTAAGTCGTTGGTCATATTTCCGCTGAAGAGACAGCTTACAATACACTTGTCTTCCCTCTTCTGGAGCATTACTGTGCAGTGTGCGATCTGCATCAAAAAAATTCAAAGAAGGGCAGCTCGTTTTGTATTATCGCGAAATAAGGAAGAGAGATTCACGGATACGACACAGGAACGGGGGTGGCAGTCATTAAAGCACAGGGGTTCCCACTGCGGCAGGACCTTCTCATGAAATTTCAATCATCAGCTTTCTCCTTAGAGTGTGAAAATATTTTGTTGACGCCAACCTGCGTAGGGAGATATGATCATCGTAATAAATTATGAGAAATCGGAGATTGGCACACAAAGAATTAAGTGTTCGTTTCTCCCGCGCGCTGTTAGAGTGAACGGCAGAGAAGTCGCTTAAAGGTGGTTCGATGAACCCTCTGCCTGACACTTAATTGTGAATTGTGGAGTAATCATGGAGATACAGGTGCAGAGGCGTCGCGATAGCGCTATGAGCAGATTAGTCCAGCAAATTCAACTACTTTTCTTTTAACCTAGTTACAACGTTTCTTATTATGTGAATGAAGGAAGCTCAAGACTTAATGACCGCATTGACAATGAAGTCATTGTAGACGGAGCACAAGTTCGGAAAGGGTAATTTCATGGGAACCATCCCCATGTTTGCCAAGAGACTGGGTATGACAATCCTGAAAACCAGCTCCATGTGAATATCAACTGAAGTTTCGGATGCTTGGCTTTTCAGAAGAAGTCGATCGCTGGCACATCCGATGATCGAAATGGTCATGGGGACGGACCACCACAAGCAGCCAAATTTTGCTCAAACTCTACATCAATGGTTGTTACCAGCATCGAGAGCAAAGTGCGTGCCAGCGTTAAATACAACCACAACGGAAATTGGGATAACCAACCGAATGGTTGCTCTTAATGGGCCACTCACGGTAAGTCATGCATGTCTACATCTACAGGGTGTCCCGGAAGGAGCCGGCCGCTGTGACCGAGCGGTTCTAGGCGCTTCATTCCGGAACCGCGTTGCTGCTACGGTCGCAGTTTCTAATCCTGCCTCGGGCGTGGATATGTGTGATGTCCTTAGGTTAGTTAGGTTTAAGTAGTTCTAAGTCTAGGGGACTGATGACCTCAAATGTTGAATCCCATAGTGCTTAGAGCCATTTGAACCATTTGTCTCGGAAGGAATAATCAATATTCAGGAATATGACAGGAACGATCATTTCAAAGGAAAAAGTTCAGTAAACATGGGCTGCAAAACGCATGCCTAAAGAGCTAAGAGGGCTCCTTCATCTTCGATTCTGTAAAACGAATCTCTTCTCTTCAAGGTAAACACTTTAAAGCCTCCATTTACAGAATATTTTTTCTTGTTTTGGTCCATACCATAACCTCTCAAAACATGGAAGCGGAGAACTTGCTGTAGGGTAAATTTGTTCCACAGCATCGAACTTGAAAACGTGCTCATAGTTCTTAAGATTTCATTTTAGAGCCGATGTTTACTATATTCTTTCTGTTGTATTTCTGAAAACTGACCATTCCTGGTGGAAGAACCTGTATATTTTGCAAGCTACCTTATGAAGTGTGGTGGAGGGTATTCTGCGTACCCCTGTCCTGTGCTCGGGAATAACGACTGCTGGTAAACCGCCGTGTGATCTTGAATCTCTCTAATTTTAGCTTCCTGTTCTTCCCGTGAGATATGCGCAGGAGTAAGCAATATATTGGGTTGCCTCTTCTAGGAACGTACGTTCTCGGGTGAAACTTCGATAGTTTGTCGTAGGTTTCGGACTCATCCCGTATACACTCTTATACTTCGCTGATGCCGCACTAAGCTCGGTCACTGGCATATCTGGCTACAGACGAGGTATGATAAAGGTAACGGGAAATCTTTAATTTTGTAGGCTTTATAAATCCGATTTTCGATTTCTTTTCATCTTGTTGGTACACATGTTCCTGATCTATGTTTGCGTTTTCAGTTGTTTTGAATATTTAGTTTATTGTTGACAGTCGTAAAGTTTCTATATGTTTTCGAGTGCTCGGCGGATGTTTACTTTCGAAAGAGATTGCTCCAAGAATTTGCATTAAATTTTGCTTGAAAAGTGTAATAAAGTACAGCACCGCATTCCAAATGTTGACTGTAGATTTTGGCGAATTTACTTTGAGTAAGACAACAGTTTACGAGTGGTATAAAAGTTTCAAACGAGGTTGAGAAGACGTTGAAGACGACTACCGCCTTGGACGCCCTGGCGCAACAATTACTAACGACAATTTGGAAGAAGTAAAGAAAATGGTTCTGGAAAATTGCCGAACCACCTTCAGAGTGTTTGGTGATGATGACGGCTTATCCTTTGGCTCATGCCAAGCAATTTTTCGGATGTTTTCGGCATAAGACGTGTACCAACAAAGTTTGTTCCGAAATTGCTGAATTTCGACCAAAAACTATACCACGTTGACGTCTCTCAGGTATTGCTGAATGAAGTAGAAAACGATCCAGAACTTCTAAAGAAGGCCATAACAAATGAAGAAACATGGATTAAAGGCTATGACGTCGAAACCACGGTCAAGTCGTCGCAATGGAAAGTGTGTGAAGAGCCAAGACCGAAAAAAATTCGATAAGTTCGATCACATGCGAAGGTTCTTCTCACTGTTTTCTTCGATTACAATTAAATAGTGCGTCATGAGTTCCTGCCTTAATGGTCGTACGGTCAGTAAGGAATACAACCTAGAAGTTATGTACCGTTTGCGTGAAACAATCCGAAGAAAACTACCAGAATTGTGGCAAAACCACCCGTGGAAAGTGCATAACGTTAGTGTCCCCACTCACATCTCAATGCTCGTTCGTGATTTTTTGGCAAACAACAAAACTGTTATGTCACCTCAGCCACTGTATTCGCCGGACATGGCCTGCTGCGACTGCTGTTCCTGAGACTGAAGAGAACCACGAAAGGACGTCGTTTTGCCACCATTAAAGGGATAAAAACGGAATCGGTGAAGCAACTGGGCACCATAACGGAAAGTGAGTTTCAGAAGCGCTTGCAAGATTGGAAAAAATGCTGGTACAGGAGTATTATATCTGAGAGGGATTACTTTGAAGGGGACAAAGTTGATGTTGCTGAATCAGTAAAGAATATTTAAGAAAAACAAAAAATCCCGTTACTTTTTGATCACACCACACATACCAGGTACTGACGCAGAGTTCGGTGTCGTTCCCTACACACTATTCTATAGTAGGGATAGCGGTTATCGCTGAAACAACCGGCTTTTCAGTTATATCGGTTTTCTTGCGTACCAGTTTAACCTGACTATTAACACCGATCAAAGTAACCGGTATCTGAAATAACCGACGTCGGTTTTTTATTCTTATTATTTCCTGTAATAAACAGAAATGGAACAAAGATTAAAAATTTTTGACTTAGTTTCAAGATGCATAGAATCAAAATATTAAATTGAATAGGGAAATAAAATAACTTATTCCGTCGACCGTTCGCTGCTTTTCTCGAAAAGTGTTAAGTGGTTGAATACTACAAAAAATAACCAGTATGCTCCTATTGATTCTAATTTTTGAAACTCTGCTGGAAAATCCGGCTGTAATCGGTGATCTTATCAATATTTGGGCATTACAGGTAGTAAGTGCTACAGGGTGCAAAGTAACATTGAAGAACTATATTTTTCGTGTTAATTTACCTGTTTTCAAGGGCTACAAGCAGATAAAGATAAATTATGACATTATGTGGACACAGACAACAAATTAGCTACTTTCTATTTTTATTGTATACTCTGAAAAAACTGTTGTCAAGTTTTAATTTATTACTCTTACCATTATTTCCTTCCTCTTTTATTATTTCATGGAAGTGGCACACAAATCGCTAATGTTTTAAAGCAAATGAAGCACTGTACTTCATTATTGCGTCACTTCGTAAAAATATTTCCGTACTAGGGTTGGAGGCACCCTGCAATACGTTTACAACGGATGTCCGTCGGCGACCGCGATGTGGGGGCAAGTCTTGCTCAGGGAAGTACACACGACATTAAGCCACGACACACGGGAACAGGGACATTATTGTCTCAGCATTCCTGTACCAATTCTGATGCCATGTTTTTGTTGTTCGTTTCTGTCGGCAATGTTATGAAAACAGCACTGAACTCTTTTCCCATTTTTTATAATAACGCAATTTCAAACCAATGCAAATTTTACGAACAAAAATTACTCCTTTTTAAAAATGGTCTATTTAAAAACGAAAAGCTTTTAGCACTACTGCTAAGGCTAATTGATATTCCGATTTTTCTCACTCGGCTATTAGTAAAAAATAAAAGAAAGCACCTGTTATAACCGAGATCAGACAAATACTGAAAAAAAACGGTTATTCAGAAATAAAATACGGTATCGTTTTTAACCGATTTGGTTTTTCCCATCCCTGTTCTGTTGTGCGGGCTACACGTTACGAATATGAGTACGCTGATGAGTGTGCCTATTCATGTTAATAGTGAAACGATAAAACTGACGGCACAGTATTTGACAGTGGTGAGCAGCTGAACGCAAGGTTTTATACGTACAGCAGAGCCGCGTCGCGTGGCGCTGCCAGCACAGCTGCGCCGTTGTAACTACTGCCTGGCGCCTCGCTACACCCACACTATGTAGTTGGCCGTTCGTAGCCACGGTCGCAGCGCCACACACTGACGTGGAGTTACCTCACTCGCCAGTCGCTGACGCTCCGTCTCCAGCGAGACGGACGTGTTGCTGTTTCATACGTCGCTGACGACCGTCTCATTGTTGCAACAAAACTCATTAGCCTATCTGCAATAACATTCTTCTGATGGATTGACCCTCACAAAACTCGTACTGTTTCTTATACAGAGCGCATAGCGTCAGTGCAAGAAATGTTACGTCAGCCTGGGCGAGATGTTTACTTCATCATAGCACCAACTTCCCCTCAAAATTACTTACAGGAAAAATTGCGCTTCTTTTTGTTACTGGTCGACCTGCTTACTTTTTCGCTGAAAATTAGACGTTTAGGCCAGTTGTCACAGCACTCCCTCAATGGGCGGTGGTACCATATTAATATTCCATAACCAAATCCGACGTGTGTGAAAATTACCAAACTATCAGCTTAGTAAGTCAGGTTTGCAAAATACTAACGCGAAATCTTTGCAGAGGAATGGAAAAAAGTGGTAGAAGACGACCTCGAGGTCGTGGTTTAAGTCACATCTACAGAACAGGAAGCAAAAAGTCTCTTTATATGCTTCAAGTGGTTCAAAGGAGATTGCCACTTCATCTAACTGGGATGAAATTACATTAGGTGTTCCACAATGTTCGATCATGGGTCCCCTCCTTTTCCTGATATATGTGAATGACCTCCCTTCTTATGTGAAACAAGATGCTGAACTGACACTGTTTGCTGATGATACAAGAATAATTATTAGTCCAGTAAAAGAAAGTCCGATAGAAAATGATACAAATAAGGTCTTTGGAAAAGTCATTAATTGGTTTTCCTGCGAATGGGCTTGCTCTGAACGTTGAAAAAAAAAAAAAAAAACCACAGTACATCCGATTTTCTGTTGCAAAAAGTATAATTCCTTCAATAAACATAACACATCAAAAGAAGTCAGTAGCCAGGGTAGTGCATACTAAGTTTTTTGGTTGTCATATAAATGAGAATCTTAATTGGAAAAGTCATATTTCGGATCTCCTTTAGCGATTAGGTTCAGCAACTTTTGCAATCAGAATAACTGCCAATTTTGAGGATGTAGAAATTAGTAAGCTAACATACTTTGCATACTTCCACTCTCTGATGTCATACGGAATAATATTCTGGGGCAACTCAACACTTAGGGAAAAGGTATTCACTGCTCAAAAGAAAGTAGTTATAATAATGTGTGGGGTTTATAGTTGCACATCTTGTAGGCTTCTGTTTAAAAGGTTAGGAATTCTTGCAACTGCTTTACAGTACATTTACTCAGTAATGAAATTTTTTCTCAACAACATGGACCAGTTTAAAATCAACAGCGACGTTCATGATTACAATACCAGAAAAAAGAAAGACCTATACTACCCTTTACTTAACCTATCTTTGGCACAGAAAGGGGTAAAATATGCTGCTATAAAACCTTTTGATAAATTAGCAGATGAAATAAAATGTCTGACAGACAGCAGTAATAGTTTCAAAAATATATTGAAATCATACCTCCTTGACAACTCCTTCTATACCATAGATGAATTCTTGAATATGACTAAATAAATCTGGAGATATAATATACGCATTTTGTGCCATTTAAGGGAATGGGATAGATACTAGAAATATTTAGGTATAAGGCTATGATGCAAAAAAAAAATCTTGTTTCCTGTGCTCATTTCTTGTGCATTTGACACGTTCCACATCATAACGGTTTTTCCGTGCTATTGATCAGTGGAACACCTAACTAACTAACTAACTAAGATCAGGTTGGATTTCGGAGAGATGTAGGAACACGCACTGACCCTACAACTTACCTCAGAAGATTGATTAAGGAAAGGCAAATAGCTGCAGAGTGAAAATCTCATTATGTTTATTCTATTTGTAGACTTAAAGCAGCCTGTTGACAATACCGACTGGAATACTCTCCTTGGAATTCTGAAGGTAACAAGAGTAAAATACAAGGAGAAAAAGGATATTTACGAGTTGTACAAGACCCAGAAGGCAGTTATAAGAGTCGGGAGGCATGAAAGAGCAGCAGTGATTGAGCAGGGAGTGAGACAGGTTTGATGCCTATACCTGATGTTATTCCATTTGTACAGGCTGAGTCAAAATAGACTTTACAGATTTGGAATGATATATAAATTTATTGAGAAAACTTACAGAATCGGTGAATGCGTTATTTTGTAGCAAACGACCTGAAGTTTCACCCAAAAGTGTCAAATGTCATTTTGGTGCGATGTGACTCACCGATAACCAATTACTTCCCACATTCGTACAGAAAATTGGGCGTAACTCGTGCAGCGGCATCGTCGATTCGGTTTCGCAGGTCGGCTAAATTTTTTTGTAGGGAAGGAACATACACACGGTCTTAATGAAACCCCAGAGAAAGAAATCCGGTGGCGTCATATTTGGAGAGCGAGGTGGCCATGCGAATGGGCCTTCACGCTCCATCCACCGACCTGGGAAGCGATTATCGAGGAATGCTCGAACTTTCGCCAGTAAATGAGGTGGTGCACCGTTTTGCTGGTGGTAAACCATCCCATCTCGGTCATCTTCATCGTTAAAAATTTTTCAAACATACCCAGACATGCAATACCGGTGACAGTTTCTCCCTGAAGAGGAAAGAGCCATAAACTCACAAAGTTCTTACAAAAGTAAGTTGTAGGCCTTGTTGGAGTTTATTTAGCATATTCGGTGCGCAGTTTGCGCCGAACAGTTGTTGTGGAGTTCGTTTCATGAAACCAAAGCACACAGCGCGCTCCGCACCAATGTAAGTAGATATTTTAACTGTGCCCTACGCTTGCGCTCATGGTGGCGGAATGGGGTACTGACGCACTACGTAAATCAAACTTGAGGTTGTTATCACAAAAAGACACACCTACAGGTTTTGTAAATTATCTCAATAACTCTCTGTGTCATTCCAAAGTTGTAAAGTCCTTTTTGACTCCCGCTGTACATTGAGCAAGCTCTAAAGGAAACCAAAGAAAAATGTGGAGTAGGAATTAAGGTCCAGGGAGAAGAAATAAAACACTTTGAGGTTTGCCCATGACATTGTAAGTCTGGCAGAGAAAGCAGAGGACTTGGAAGAGCAGTTGAATGGAAAGGTCCATCTCTTGAAAGGATAAGATGGACATCAATAAAAGCAAAACGAAGAAAATGGGGTATTGTCGAATTAAATCAGGTGATGCTGAGGAAACTAGATTAGGAAACGAGATACTTAAAATAACAGGTAAATTTCGTTATTTGGGCAGCAAAGTAACTAATGATGGCTGAAATAGACAGGATATAAAATATAGACTGGCAATGGCAAGAAAAGCCTTTCTCGAGAAGAGAAAGTTCTTAAGATCGAATATGGACTTAAATGTTAGGAATTCTTTTCTGAAGGTAATTGTCTGGATTGTAGCCATGTATGAACGTGGGAAAACAACGATTAACAGTTTAGACAAGAAGAGAATAGAAGCTTTTGAAATGTGGTGCTACAGAACACTGAAATGAAATGTGCGTATGGCATCGTCGGCCGGGAGCCCCATCCGGGGAAGGTCGGGCGCCAAGTGCAAGTCTTATTTGAGTCGTCGCCACATTGGGCGACTTGCGCGCCGGTGATGAGGATGAAATGATGATGAGGACAACACTACACCCAGTCCCCGAGTGGAGAAAAGTCTCCAACCCGGCCGGGAATCGAACCCGGGCCCGTGTGCATCGGATGCGAGCACGTTACCACCCAGCTAAGTAGGCAGACAGAAGAACGCTCAAGATTAGTAACTAATGAATAGGTACTGAATAGAACTGGGGCACAACCTGACTAGAAGAAGAGATCGGTTGATAGGATGCATCCTGGGACATCATGGGATCAATAGTTTAGTACAGGAGACAAGTGTGTGTGGGGGGGGGGGGGGAGGGAGAGGGGGGTAAGAATCGTAAAGGGACACCAAGTGACGAATACAGTAAGCAGAGCGATGTAGTTTGCAGTAGCTATTCGGACATGAAGAGGCTTGCACAGGATAGAGTAGCATGCAGAGCTGTATCAAACCAGTCTTCGGACTGGAGTCCACAACAACAGCCACTTAGAACTAAGTATAAGAAGTTATTAAAGATAAAAATTAATTGGAAACTACTACTTGTTAAGTACGGAAATTTATATATTTATGTCATTTGTTTTCCTGAGACGATTGAGAGACGACGTTAACAAACTGTTGTACTTTACCCGTAGATGTATTTGTTCTCGATGCGGCTCAATAGCTAATGGTATGAACACGCTATAAATTATCGCCGTGATGACGACTCCTGTTAAAATTGAGTCTTTGGGCAAGAGCCCACGTTCACATTCAGGGACATTTGTAAAAGGTGAAATTTGCGGTAAGTAGTCGCCAGAGCCAGGAAACATAACATTGCAGAGTTCTTCCGAAATTGCTGCAGAAAAACTCATTTCAGCTGGTCACAAAATTAGTTCCAGTCTGGGCAATGGACTTCTCAACCGCGTTTCTAGTCCTTAATCTGAGCAGAGTTCACAGAACAAAAATACAGCCCTCAAATGAAAAAAAACGTGCTCCAAATTCTGCTCCATAAGGTAATTGTTAAACCACTGTCTGTTCTCCCACCAAAGACACAGTGTAAAAGTTCTCCAGCAAATTTCCCATCGACACCATTTCTCGAACATTCTGTCTGGCTATCCTTTTTTTTTTGTAGTTTGCCAATCCCCAGTTTTACCACATGCAAAATTTCCAGAAAGTCAGCTCCTAGTCTCCCACTCTCATGTATTTTTTTTAAAGAACGCCCAATAAGAGTATCTCCAACTTTTTGGCGTAAGAAATACTCACACCAAGTTGGATGCGTCAGGTTAAGGCAACTTACTTTCTTCAGGAGACCGAAAACGTAGCAAACAAAGCTAAACAGCGTTGCTTCCCTCGGAGCGGCAGGAGATAGGAATCCGTTCAAAACGTTTCCGTTCCACCTATCGCCCGGTAAGTCACTGGTCTGAGAACATTGCCGTCTGTGAAGCGTGCCTTTTCCGATCTGGGCTGTGGTTGTAAAACGGGCATTTATTTGCTGCGGGCGCCTCTCTCTACTGTTCATTTATCTCGCATTTTAGCAGGACCTGAGTGGCGTGCACTATTTTCCTACAGCAGACGGAAAAACTTCACAGGTCAGTCAGAACGGTGCCCAGCAGAACAATGCTGGTCCAGACAGTATCTGTGCCCCAGCTGACAATGGGCATTAGCCCTCATCCTGTCGGCGTGAGTCTAGAAGCCAACCCATGTCATTTTGAACGTATTCCTACAGGGATCCAAGCAAGCAGACCCTGCTGTAGAATATTACTGATATCCCAGACCAAGTCTCACAAGTGGCATTTACTATTCCACATGCAAAAATTCCCAATCAGAATAGAGGAGGTTACATAGAGTAAAGGATGGCTCGACCTTTCAGTCACCGACATCATTACTGTAATTAGCGAGTAGTATAAGTCGAGCGTTAGAAACATGACTAACTATGATTAAAAAAAATAGTTACGGAATACAAATGAGATGTGTCAGGTCGGACCTCTCTCAAGCGATGTATGTAAAATGAAAAGAGCAGTGTGCATGAATTATGGTCTGAAATATTCTCTCGTAATTCAACGACGAGCCGCTCTGTTTCTCCAATCCATCTAATCGACGGATCACTGTAGCAGGATCACCCGCCTTCACTGAGACTATGTATATTTACATCTATACCTTCATCATCTTCATCTCCACCTTCACTCTCATCTTCATTTACGCGTACATCTACAGCTTTACCCCATAAGGCACATTACAGTGTACAGTGGAATGTACTTTGGATACGACTGTCATTTGTCCCCTTTCTGTTATATTCGTGAATGATGCTATGGAAGAGAGGCTGTCAGCAGGGCCCCTGCGTAAGAATTTCATTACCATTATGGTCATTTCCATAGAAATATATGGGGGGACGCACTCCCACTAAAGGCTCCACTTACACAGCTCCCCCTGTGTCACACGCACCTAGCCACGGGGCTCTTCTTCGTGCAATCTCGAAATTTTAACTTTAAATATCTGTAAGACATACAAGACATACAATGCTACTCTTGCAGCGCCTGCCACTTGAGACGCCTGACCATGTCCATGACGCTCTCACGCTTGCCGAATGAACCCGTGGTAAGAAGTGATGCTCTTCTTTTGATGTTCTTTATTCCTCGATTAATTCTACATTTCAATGGCCCAAACTGATGCACTATATGCAAGATTGGTTCGAACTGGGGTCTTGTGGATGAATCACTTGCCTTTAGATGACCTGTGATTCCAAGTGGCTTGGAACACGTTCCAGGTAACTGGTGGCCTCAGAAACCCCTCAGTGGGGTGGGGACTGTAACGTCATGTCTTGTGGCCTTGTCTGAACACCCCAGGGCACAACTTCTGTCACCATAACTTACACTGCAGCTCTTACTCAATTAACAAAAGACGGAGTATGGATTCAGGGGAGTTCTTCCATACATGTGGTGAGCCTTAATGGGGAACGTTACTCGGGAACGCAACCTCCGCACTCTCTACTAGACTCTAAGTTTCTCCTTCTGTCGGGCTGTGCGTTTTGAATGATGAGTTGTTCAAATTGTATTGTTCAAATGGGTCAAAGCACTATGGGACTTGACATCTGAGGTCAGCAGTCCCCTACACGGAGAACTACTAAAACCTAACTAACCTAAGGACATCACACACATCCATCCCCGAGGCAAGATTCGAACCTCCGACCGTAGCCGCAGCGCGATACGATGAGTCGTCTCTTTCTCTCTCTCATTAATTTTTCCCTCTTCACCTACCTTCATTTCTTTTTAGGTAGTAAGATCCAACCATACTGGCAAACCGTGGCTAGGGGCGTGTGGCACAGGGGGAGGTGTGTTGTAAGCGGAGCCTTTAGTGGGAGTGCGCCCCCCCCCGCTCCCCCCCCCCCCCCCATATTAATTAGCCGCAACCGGGTAGGCAGGCTCTGCTTCCGCCTTCCTGCAATACTTGTGGGGGCAACACAAAGAAGATTGAACCCAGCAGTAGTCAAACCAGGTGGGAGGAAGTTTCCAACTCCTCCCTGTATACACATGGGGACACTGACGACTACCAGCCAGCCAACAATTCAGTGATAGGCTGTGCAAATTGTAACAGAGGGGAACTGGGTTCAGATATACCTTCCATTTCACAAAAGGACGACACCAACCACGCTGGCAGAATGCTAGGGCCAGAAACGTCTGCAGAGGGCCAAGAATAGTGAGAGCTGACAGGGAAGGAATAGCAACAGCTATCAGGAGATTAACAGACAGGGAAACAACAACGAGTCTGTTTAAGTGGCCATCCTCCGCAGCAAGCACAATAACAGCTGATGTAGAGGGAAGACACAGACTAGGTGACAGAGCAGTAGCAAGCAGGAATGTAGGCTCTAGGGTCATGGTTGCCACGCTCCCATTCGAGTCAAACCTCTGCGTGGCATGTCTGGAAACACAGGGTCCCTGGAGCGAATACTGGAAAGCGAAATCTCTTAGCGAGCATGTGAGCGCTGCACATAAAGGATGCTGGATGTAATACCAATGCAGCTGGTGCGACAAGGCAGGTGAGGGACTCTGCAGCATGAGATCACACCTGGTCAAATGTAAGAGTAGATGCCCAGTAGAGGCAGAGCGTCCTTGCAGGTGCAATGAATGTGGTCTCAGTTTCAAGACCCAAAGGGGCCTGTCAGCTCATGAAAGGCAAAAATACCCTGCTAAGTGCAATGAAACCAGCACAACACAGGCGGAAAGGCCCACGCAGATCCAGATGAAGATCAGAAAACAAGGGCATTCTCATTAGAGAACCTTAAGGCGGTAGCTGAGCTGGAAATTAGACTGGGGCCACAAGCACAATACATCACCATCACTGCTGTGGCAGAACTAGGGAACAAATTCACCAACAGGAAAGTCTCAGACAAGCATAGAGAGGAAACATAGAATTTGAGATGGTGCACTGAAAGGACTGCAGCAATCAACCAACTCAGGTGCGGATATACACTCATCGATAGCAAGACAACGAAGAAGGATGGCTAGGGCTTTACCCAGCAGTGGTAGTAGTAGTAGTAGTAGTAGTAGTAGTAGTGGTAGTAGCAGCAGCAGTAGAAGTAGGGAGGAAAGCTATCCTGCTACCTCTAGACCTCATTAGCACACTGATTGCAGTAGGGTGATTAGTGAAACATACCAGACCAACAATAGCAGTGATGAAGATGAAACAACCACAGATGGGAGGGGGTACACTGGGGCCATCCACAACTGAACTAGATGAGAACGAACAAGGCAGGAGGGATCTCCTCCAAATGTTTCTAGAGGATGATGGGGAGAGCCTGCCTCGAGATGACTGGGTGTTGTATGTCTTTCATCATCATTTCATCCTCATTCACCCACCAGTCGCCGTAGTGGCGTTAAAGAACTTGTCGAGCCACGGCCGAACCGCTCCGTGAGGGGTCTCCCAGCCACCAATGCCATACATCATTATTATTATTACTTCACAATCAACTAAAAATGGCACCAAATTATTCTGCTGATAGATGTTTAAGGTATTTCCATTCTCAAGAAAAATTACACAATCACGAAAACCATTGCAAAGAACGTACAGAAGTAAAAATAGATATGTCTGTAGGAGGTTAAAAAAGTGAATTAAAAAATTATAAACATTTATTAAGGTTTCCCTCTGCGATTTATTCAGATTTTGAAGTTCTTTTGAAATTTCTAATACTTGAGTACCAAAACCTGAAAAAGCTTATATTAATAAATATTAACAAACTGGCCGATTTTATTTTGTTATCATCTTAAATATTCCAATGGTGATTACAAAACTACTGTTACATATATAGGTAAATATGCAGCAAAAAATTCGTTGGAGTACTAAAACAAAAATCTAGAGAAACTAAAGAAATATATGATCAAAATGTTCCAATGATAATGACAAATAAAGATAAAATAATTTTAACAATTCAGAAACTCATTTTATTTTTGAAAATAAATTTACTAAAGGAGAAAAAAGTAAAAGATCATTTTCATTTAACAAGAAGATATAAAGCAGCTGCAAGTATTGATTTACATTAGAAGATTTACATAAAGATTTACCATTAGCACTGGTATGTAGAAACAAGTTATTAACAGCATTAAATAATAAAGAAAATAGTTTTAAATTATAGCAATCTTAAACAATGTTTAAATCTTGGTTTAAAATTAACCATAATTCAGTATCTGGAAAGGGAAAAATATTAAAAATAGACAAAACATTAAAATAATAACAGATAATAAATATAAAAAATATGTTTCAAAACCAAATTATGAATATACCACTGTATTTTCAGAAAATCTAGTTGCAGTTCATATGAAAAAAACAATAGCAACATTTAAAAGGCCAATGTATATTAGAAGGAGAATTCTACATATTTTGAAAATAAAAACATATGGTTTTCACCATAATGTTATGAAACAATAATATGGTGGAAATATTGATTTATGTTATATAGACACAGAGTTTTTTGTTTATGATATAAGAACTGAATAATTTTTATAAACATCTGAAATCAATGAAAAACGAATTTGACAGACCTGCTTATTCAAAATACAATATTTATGAAATTCTACAAGTAAACAAGAAAGTTTTAAGAAAACAGAAATATGAATACTGTGGAAAACTTAAGTTAGAACACATTAGTTTAAGATCGAGAATGTATGCTTATAAAGTAGAAGATAAAGAATATAACAAGTCTAAAGAAGTTAAGACATCTATTGTAAAAAATGAAACTACTTTTGATGAGTATAAAAATTTTTAACTGACAAAACAATAAAGAAAAAAACAACATAGAAAAATGAATTTGATTAGATCATTTAAACATGAATTACATACTGTTGAACGTAACAAATTTTTTTAAGCTCTGATAACGAAAAACGTATTATAAGATGGAGAAAATGCTTTACCATATAGTCATTATAAAATAATCATGAACAATGGTAAGGCTAATGACAACACTGATCTCATATGTGAATAGTTGTATAGAAGATTAACCAAAATAAAAAATTAATCAGTTTTTAACATTTTTTGACAATATGGTAATTTGTCACGAATTTCTAAATATATTTTACAAACATATTTTCCACAAAACATTATACCTTTCGATAATAACTTCTATATAGTTTTTGTAATTGTGTGGCTTCTTCTCTTATTATGGCTGATGTCTATGAATATATTCAGAAAAAGTTTTAATTTCCTTTTTACAATTCTAACAAGGAAATCAGAGCATATAAAAGGGCTTATTAATAACTACTATTATTATTTTCTCTATATTCTTTTTCTTTCTTTTTTATGCAATTAATACAACTTGTTTTTGAGCATTATTCTGGTTTGTAATTTTTATTACTTTGTGAATTTCTTTTTCTAGATTGCAAAATGAACAAATCAGTTTATTTTCACTTTCCATCAGCAAAAAAAAAAAAAAATAAGTAAATAGATATCACAAAATAAAACTATATTAAATTTAATTATGTATAAATGTATATGTTTTTAGATCTAAAAAATAACAAATTTATATATCCAGAAAGAGATTTTCAATCTGCAGCGGAGTGTGCGCTGATATGAAGCTTCCTGGCAGATTAAAACTGTGTGCCCGACCAAGACTCGAACTCGGGACCTTTGCCTTTCGCAGGCAAGTGCTCTACCATCTGAGCTACCGAAGCACGACTCACGGCCGGTACTCACAGCTTTACTTCTGCCAGTATCCTGTCTCCTACCTACCAAACTTTACAGAAGCTCTTCTGTGAACCATGCAGAACTAGCACTCCTGAAAGAAAGGATATTGCGGAGACATGGCTTAGCCACAGCCTGGGGGATGTTTTCACTTTTCTAAAATGTGTGAAGAATATTATTCAAAAATCTAATCAAATATGCAATTCCTTTGGATTATTAATAATAAAATGCCAAATTTGTTTGTTAACGTTTGCATTATTCCAACTTTTTCATTATGATAGTTTTTATTTCCTGCTAATTCATCACCATGAAGTACTGTTATTCTATCAATTAGATCTCTAACATCATGCATCCAAATATAGTGAACTGGTTTTTCTGAGTATTTTTTAATTAAACAGTCACCCATTTTTCATCTACATTTGAGTCCAAATTTACTTGCAATTTTTTGAAAATATGAAATCAACAATATCTTTTATCAAATATTTACATTTAGTACCTTTGCCTGGTTTTATTTTATTTGGATTATCATCAGATTGTATGTTCCTGAGTGAATCGCTATATCTGCATAATTTGATAAATAAGAAGAAGTAACTCCATATCATCCATAGTTTTTTGTTTTTGAGTTAAAAGGTTCATAAATCCATTATTTCCTTCATATGTTCTAGCACCAACTGTTAATCTATCTCCTAGAAATTTTCCTAGTAATTTACCAACAATTTATATGACCCAACAGGTTTTAATCGAATAATAGCATCTTCATTATGATCGATAAATTTTAACATTATTTTGCTTATATTCATGTTTTTTAATTTTCGGGAATTTTTCTTCATTTTTAATAATTTTTTATCTATAATTTCTTCACTATATTTATTCACTAAATCTTGTATTTCTGATTAATTTAATTTATAAGTTCTCTTATCACTTTTATATTATTTAATTGTTGGAATATCATTAAATTATTGTAAATAATCTTGGTGAACACAAGGAATCATTTTGTTTTTCAGCTATCCTATTTTCTTCGATAGCTTTTAAAACACCTGAACATTCTATTCCCTGTTTAACTTGTTATTGCATCAATAACTGATTGATCTTCTTTAAATTTTTGCATTTTGATCTTGGTAGTTTTTTCTATTTTTTAAACTCTTCTTTTAATTGTTCTTTTAATTTTCTATTTCCACTAACTTTTTAACACCTTTTGGACTGTATTTTGAAAAAAATTGTTACAAATAAAAATACAATAATCATTCATTATTTATTTTATGTTCATCATTTATGTTCAACGTTTTTATGTTTAAAATTTACATTCAACATTTTTGTGTTCAAATTTTTTATGAACAGTGTTTCCATTCAACGATTTTATGTTTGACATTCAGTGTTTAAAAAAGTCATAATTTATTCTTTGTATTTTTATCTTGTGATATCTATTGTTATAAAGTCAAATTCATCTTTATTCCATCTTTCACTACACAATTCTTTGAAATTGTCAAATTTTAACTCTCCACCAAGAAATTAATGCAGGTATGATTTAATATTGTGTCATCTTGTCTGAAAATATTTAAAAAAAATGAAGATTATCTCTAAGTAACTAATTATTAGTTTGTAGTATTTAAAAACAATCTACACCTTTACATTTGGCGCTATTAGAATATGTTACCTATACTGTGATTTTCAAGAATGAAGTCATTATAAAGTAAAACTGAATAGTCTTCACATTCACCTAATGGAATAATTCTATCTTTATTTTCAATGTTTTTCATTAATTTTATTTTCAATGTTTTTCATTAATTTTATTTTCAATTTTTTCACATATTTTTACAAAGTCTTTGTGATTTGGTTGATCTAAACTTTTAGATTAAATGTACAAATGATTAAACTTTTCCTACTTGAACTATCCTGGAGCTGAAATATAATTATGAATCATTAATGTTGGTTTTCCATAATCACTTAGTTCTTTTATTGAAATGAAATAGAATTTAGCGAAATTTTATCATGTTAATTTTTTACATGAGTTCTTATTTTTGGTTCCCAATATGTCATTTATTTAGATAAATTTATTAATATATGTGAGTGGATTATTTCAATACAGTGATAATATCTGTTCGTTCAATGCACAATGCACAATGCACGATGTTCAGGTTGCATCCTTACGTCATGTCTCACCATAATGTCGGTAAGTCAGACGATGCTTCTTACCTAATTATGTACTTTCTCATTGTTTTCATTAGGTCGTCGCTAATGACCTTCTGGTCGCAACTGTGGTGGTAGATCGTTTTATGTCTTCAAGAAATAGTGTAACTTACTGAGAAACAGATTCAGAACTATCCTGGCGTTTTGTTTCTATGTCCTGCGTGGCAACAGCAGTGTTTTACTAATTTAAAATCGAAGTCGCTATTTAGGTAAAGGTAGAAGGGTCTTGTCAACTACATTTAACATCAGTTATATAGGCTGTATAAATTCTGATAAGTGTGACTTGTAGCGTTGCGTATTGGTTGTAACCAATGTACACCGAACAAGTTGGAGGATACAGGACCACAATAATATAAGAGTGCATGCTGAAAAGTAATGTCTCTGAATTTTTTATCTGAAAGCACAATTGGAATATTACAATTACATTAATGACGAGGTATCACGTAGTGAGGAATGAGAAACACATAACTGTTTGAGTGAGTTTTCAGTAATGACGGGAGCCGGTACTCAATATGAAGCTACGTAAAGGAGTTGCTTGGGATGCTATTCTCTTGCATGTACGTGTTAAAATACCCGCTAAGTGCCGCTCTAGGGTTGCACAATTAGCAAGTGCAAGGTAAGCAACTATAGGAAATGGTCAGGCTCAAACAATTGGCTGTTAGAACGTGCTCTGTTTTCCATAATCACTTAGTTCTTTTATTGAAATGCAATAGAATTTAGCGAAATTTTATCATGTTAATTTTTTACATGAGTTCTTATTTTTGCTTCGCAATATGTCATTTATTTAGATAAATTTATTAATATATGTGTGTTGATTATTTCAATTGAGTGATAATATCCGTTCTGAAAAAAGGTTAACTGTTCCAATAAATGGAGCTTTTAAAAATGTTTCACTAGTTGGTTGCTGTTTAACTTGTTTAACTCCAAATGTTACAATGAAAATAAAATTATCTGTTAATGAAGAAACAATAGAAAGTCCTGTTGGTCAATGTGGTTCGAAATATTTGGAAAAATTGATTCAATCGAGAAAACTAATATACACATTAAACAAGATAAATTTTTAAATATAAATGTTATTGCAAGTGATATTTACTGATAAAAATGATAATGTGATTGATTTCAATGGTGCTTATGTATCAGTTATTCAGTAATTATAAAATTAATTAGTAAATTTTTCCTTAACAAATCATGAACAAAATTAAATGTAATCAATTTTACTTGTTTC
The DNA here is from genome assembly GCF_023864345.2 of Schistocerca serialis cubense. NCBI lineage: Eukaryota > Metazoa > Arthropoda > Insecta > Orthoptera > Acrididae > Schistocerca > Schistocerca serialis. The sequence continues at coordinate 1,094,803,952 of NC_064638.1, forward strand.
AGTTAATTAGAAAACAAAAAATACTTTAAATCTTCCCAACAAGGAAGCAGTGATTTTTTATGATGATGGAACAGATTTTTCAGTATATGATTGCAACTCAAATATTAAACTGATAGATAATTATATGTTAATATTTTTGGTGTTATTACAATTAAAAGACAAAATAATATTTTATTTACAATCGGACATACATCGATTTATTCATCAAATCGTATTCGAGTAACTTCATCTCTATCAAATGAATTAACTATGAAGGGCATATTCTTTACAATAATAAAATAAAAAACAAACAAAATCAAGTACTTTGTCCATTAGAATTATTCAATGGATGTTTTAGGGAATTTAAAGACATAATTTGGGAAGGAGATGTAACAGTAATTTTTCTTGGTGTTCAAGGAAATATCAATAAGATTCTATTCTTAGATGGAATACCAATAAAGATAATAGTACACTTTTAAAAGAAGGTAAAATTGTTGTAAAACCTTAAGAAACTCATGTGCTTGTTAAATATTACCTAGAGGATTCGGTTAAACTAGTGTTAGAAAGATTGAAAAATTCAAAAAATCTGATTCCATCTTTGAACTACATTCAATTGAATTTGTGGGATTAAATATATTTTGAACTAGGTATTACTAATTATTATAATTCTGCTGAACTTTATATGCCTTACTTTATTTTCGTTATTATCCAAACTAATCGAAAAAGTGATCAGTTAAATGATTCTTCTTTATTCAATTATGTTAACTTACAAAACATTATCCAAAAAATGGAATAAAAGAAGTGTTCCCTCAAGAATTATTAAATCTTGATCCCTGAAATAACTTGTTAAAACCTTATGGTGCTTTTAGAGGTTTTAAAAGAATAACACAAGTAAATAACAATGTAAATATAAATCCATTCAATTTTATTCATAAATATCCTATTTATGTCATAAATATGAGTAGAAGAATGGATGTTTTAACTACTCAGGAAACAACAATGATCTTATGTACATTTTTAATGAAAATATAGAAAATGATGCAATTGCATATCTAATTATGTATGCTAAAAATAAAGCAATTTATGAATCACAACTTAGAAGTTTATAATTGCACAATTGAATAAAAAATAGATAATTTGTTTTCCAAAATTTAAATTATTTGTCAAAGTTTTATTTTTGAAAACTTGATTTTTCAAATTTTTGAATATTTTCAATGTAAAAAATTAAATTTTTAATTTAAAAAAATTTGGAAATCTAAATTTTATTCTATACAAACAAAACCAAAACAAAATGAACATGAACGACTTTGGTAATAGTCTATTAAAAGAACTTAACTGTAATAGTAATAAATGTGCAGAAGTGCTCACTAAATTATTAGAAGTTAAAATAAATGACTCTTAAAACATTTCAAAAGCTGAAATTGTAGTAACTAAATATTGTTAAATATTTTATTGCTCTTTTATAATAATTATAAAATTACTCTTCCAGACAGTTGTATTAAAATCTTTTTAGAAGATGATGATAAATTAGAAAAAAATATTGGGTTAAAATTTATTTATCGAGGTTAAAGACAAAATAAAGGTTGTTCGATCTATGTTGTTGAATTTGCATAATCTTTGGAAGTTTTGTTATTAATTTAGTTTTTAATATGTTTTAATTTAATAAATTTGTTTTTAATTAAATCAAAATTTCCTTTTTTTGGCATGGATAAATTTTTGGCTAGGGTATACAGCAAAACTAAAATCTTGGTTCGTATCATGGAATTTAAAAAAAAATGCTCTTTGGTCCAGAATTGGTATACATATAATATTTGATTCAGCAATATAATGTCAGATGAGCCATTAAGGAACTACAAAAATGATCAAATCTTCCTACTCCTACTCCAGGGAAAGTGGTGAAGTCCATATCACAAAATGTGAAAATACTGTGATCTTCCAGAAATGGATTCTTCTGATGCAATATGCTCTCAGTATTATCTTGCACCTGCATTCAGATACAGTTGGGAACAAAAACGCCCTAGCCAGAGGGGGGGGGGCACAGCAGTTATGTTGATGTGGCCTGCCACAGATGTGAAGCATGAGGCCATATCTCGGTTCAAATGGTTCAAATGGCTCTGAGCACTACGGGACTAAACATCTGAGGTCATCAGTCCCCTAGAACTTAGAACTACTTAAACCTGACTAATCTACAGGCATCACACACACATCCATGCGCGAGGCAGGATTCGAACCTGTGACCGTAGCAGTCACACGGTTCCGGACTAAAGCGCCTAGAACCGCTCAGCCACCGCGGCCGGCGCCATGTCTTGGGACAATGCCTTGTAATGAACTACGAAGAGTCAACTGCCATGATATCAGAGACATCATTGCAGAGAAGGTACAATGTAGAGGCCAGAGGTTGGTAGTTGAGATAGAACAAGCAATCTAGAGCCATGAGGAGGCTCCTCAAACTGAACCTGATTATAACTGCACAGGACTGGTCTTTGTGGTTGACATCACAGTACACCATGAAGTTGGGAACTGCTTCTGGAGGGCGACAGAAGAATAATATCAAAACTATGACATACTACTATCTTCTCCCTACCAGGCCAAAGGGCGACCTTGTGGTAAGTCTTCCTGCCGTATTGGGAGTCAGAGGGGAGTTATCTAAATCCACAATCAAAAGCCTGGTGTCCAGTGTGGCGTTTAAACACTCTTTCATCATCTATCAGGTCTTCATGTACTGTTGCATGCCTGATCTAGGCCCTAAAGTCTGTTAAGCATGAGTTCTTCAAGACCACACGAGTGACTTCACTCAGCTCTGACCAATCCTTGCAAGCACGAGGCTGTAGATAAGTCCCACTTCCAGAGCAGAACGACCAAACCCACCTTCCTATCCCTTTCCCATATACCTCTCATTTCGAGTAGGCCTTGTGCAACTTTGACTCTTACATCAAGACGTGTGAGAATACCAAACATCTGAGAACTCAACATGAGTCGAGACCCCATGGCAAACAACACCGAGTCAAGGACTTGGCGGCGGTTTAACTAAGGCTGAGTGAGGCCTCTGCGTGGCTTTCCCTGGAAGAGGATGCCTTGTCACCCCTGCTAGCGCCCACCCCCTAGAGGGGTCCCGCTTTGAGCCTAATTTTTCGTTGCCCATGCAAAGTTCGTGAACGATGTATGACCGACCGCTAAGCAGTCAAGATCCAAAGGCAAGGTGACATCCACATGTACATCCCTGAGGATCATAGAGACGAAGAAGACAAACTACAATGAGGTGACGAAAGTCGAGGGATACCTCTTAATATTGCGTCAGTTCCTTTTGCCTGGCATAGTGCAGCAGCTCGATGTGACAAGGACTCAACAAGTTGTTGGAAGAAGCCTGATGAAATACTGAGCCATGCTGATTCATTTTTTTGGTTTTTGAGTCATCAGTCTTCTGACTTATTTGATGTGACCCACCACGAATTCCTTTCAGTTCCAACCTCTGCATCTCAAAGTAGCCCTTGCAACCTATGTCCTCAATTATTTGCTGGGTGTATTCCAATCTCTGTCTTTCTTTACAGCCTTTATCCTCTACAGCTCTCTCTAGTAGCGTGGAAGGTGCTCCCTGATATCTTAACAGGTGTCCTATCATTCTATCACTTCTTCTTGTCACTGTTTTCCATATATTCCTCTCCACTCCGATTCTAAGTAAACTGTCCTCATTCCTTACCTTGTCAGTACCATTAATTTTTAAAATTCGTCAGTAGCACTACATCTTAACTACTTCAATTCTCTTCTCTTCCGGTTTTCCCACAGTCCATGTTTCACTAGGATAAAATGCTGTGCTCCAAACGTACTTCTCAGAAATTTCTTCCTCAAATTAAGGCCAATGTCTGATACTAGTAGACTTCTCTTGGCCAAGAACGCCCTTTTTGCCAGTGCTAGTCGGCTTTTGATGTCCTCCTTTCTCTGTCCATCATGGATTACTTTGTTGCGTAGGCAACAGAATTCCTTAACTTAATCTACTTTGTAACTATCAATATTGATGTTAAGTTTCGCGCAGTTCTCATTTCTGCTACTTTTCATTACTTTCGTCTTTATTTGATTTAAGCTCAGTTCGTATTCTGTACTCATTAGACTGTTCATTCCATTCAACTGATCCTGTAATTCTTCTTCACTTTCACTGAGGACAGCAATGCCATCAGTGAATCTTATTATTGATATCATTTCACCTTGAATCTTAATTCAGCTCTTCAACATTACTTTCCATCATCGGTTCCTCGATTTATAGATTCACCATTTTTAATCTGAGCACTTCGATCTTGGTCTTAAACTCTTATTATTCCCGTTTGGTTCTTGTACAAGGTGCATGTTACTCGTCTCTCCCTGTGCATTGGCGAGCTGTCATTTGTATTAAAGGGACTCATGTGGAAAGTTTTCTGACATGCCACACAATGGCAATTGACAGACTTTCATCTTGGAATGGTCGTTGAAGCTAGACACATGGGGCACTCCAGTTCGAAAATCATTAGCGAATTCAATATTCCACAATCTATCATGTCAATAGTGTGGCAAGAATACCAAGTTCAAGAAATTACCTCTCACCATGACAATGTAGTGGCTGACGGCCTTTACTTAACGACTGAGAGCAGTGGTATTTGTGTGGAGTTGTCAGTGCTAACAGACAAGCAACGCTGCATGAAATCAATGTGGGACATAGGGTGAACGTATCCGTTAGGTCAATGCAGCGAAATTTGGCAGCAAATGACCGACGTAAGCACCTTCAGTAACAAGAAAAATGGTTCAAATGACTCTGAGCACTATGGGACTAAACTTCTGAGGTCATAAGTCCCCTAGAACTTAGAACTACTGAAACCTAACTAACCTAAGGACATCACACACATCCATGCCCGAGGCAGGATTCGAACCTGCGACCACAGCGGTCACGCTGTTCCAGACTGTAGCCCCTAGAACGGCTCGGCCACTTCGGCCGGCCCTTCAGTAACAGTGTGACATCACCTACAGCATTATGGAAAATTCGAGCGAATGATTTAGTCACCTAGATTGCCAAACATGAATCCCATCAAACATTTATTGGACATAATCGAGAGGTCAATTCATGGACAAAATCCTGTGCCGCCAACACTTTCGCAATTATGGATGGCTATAGAACCATCATGGCTCAATATTTCTGCACAGGTCTTCCAATGATTTGTTGAGTCCATGGTATCCCATGACTGTTGTTACTTTCATGTATAAGCAGCATGAACAGCATAAGATGTTGAGTGATTACAGGGAAGGACATGGAGATGTAACGTACTCAAATAAGAGAGGGTTATCAGTGCCTGACAGTTTGGAAGGGGCCTCATCATGGGCCTCCTTTTGGCCAGCTGGTCGAATTGTGCAACATCTAGAGTTATGAGGCATTCAGATGTGACAGTGGACCGATATTCAACTGCCTGGAAGCTGTGAGCACAGGCACACCCATCATCAAGATACTTGTCCACCACATCTGATAACCAAATTGTGCACCAAGTACATCGCAACCCCTTCAAATCCGCACCTGTCATGCGAGAATAAGAAGCGGGGTCCATGCAACATTCTGTTCATGTTGCACACTGGTCAGAGACTAGCAGCAGCAAATTTAGGAAATTAGGGGAAACGACTGCATTTGGTGTGGTGTCGTAATGGGAAGTGTAGACTGCTGATGAATAGCATCGCTTTGTGATCAGTGATGAATCACACTCCTACACTACCCCAAATTAACATCTTCAGTAAGTATGGTATCAGCTTTCAGAGAAGTCCCATAATTCCAATATTTTAGAGAGGCACAGCGGTGTTACTCCTGGCATCATGATGGTAGTAGCCATCACGACTGGCAGTGGTTGAGGGAACTCTGACGTCTCAACAGTACGTATGGATTCCTTGCGTCCTTACGTGTTACCTCTCATGCTACACTATCGGGGTGCCCTGTTTGTGTCTCTATAAATTGTCAGAGTGATGCTGAGGTACTCTCGTGGCCAACAAGATCCACAGATCTATTTCAAATAGAGCATGTGTGGGAATAGCTCGGCCGTCAACTCCATCCTAGTGGCTGTACCCAAGTAATGAAAGATCACTCACAGTAGTTGTGGCATAGCAACGGTTTCATGACACTCTTCCCAAAGCATTAGAGCATGCACCCAGGCGAGAAGGAACGCAACGTCATACCGATATGTGGTCTCAATGGTAGAGATCTTTGTAAATTCCACTCATTTTGTAATCACTGAAATAATATCATATATCCTCTCAATCCGTGAAGTTTCATTTCGTCTCCTGCTTCCCTTCAGGGTGATTCATGTTTTCGTCAGGTAGTGTATATAGCTATAGTGTCTCATAAATTAGCCCTACGGCATTAATTCTTTATTAGTCTGTGTCTCCCTAATTTCGACACAGAAAATGGCTCTTACTGCTAAGAGTGCAGGAACTTTTGTGGTACTTACCTACGAAAAGTAGCTTCTCCTCCTTCGACGTATTTCGAATCACGTCCATAGTAGCAACAATTATTTACTATTAATGCTACAAATGAGGCAATACTAACCCTACGACTTATCTTAGAAAATAGATTAAGGAAAGGCAAACCTACATTTCTAGCATTTGTAGACTTAGAGAAAGCTTTTGGCAATGTTGACTGGAATACTCTCTTTCAAATTCTAAAGGTGGCAGGGATAAAATACAGGGAGCAAAAGGCTATTTACAATTTGTACAGAAACCAGATGGCAGTTATAAGAGTCGAGGGGCATGAAAGGGAAGCAGCGGTTGGGAAGGGAGTGAGACAGGGCTGTAGCCTGTCCCCGATGTTATTCAATCTGTATATTGAGCAAGCAGTAAAGGAAACAAAAGAAAAATTCGGAGTAGGTATTAAAGTCCATGGAGAAGAAATAAAAACGTTGAGGTTCGCCGATGACATTGTAATTCTGTCAGAGATAGCAAAGGACTTGGAAGAGCAGTTGAACGGAATGGATGGTGTCTTGAAAGGAGGGTATAAGACGAACATCAACAAAAGCAAAACGAGGGTAATGGAATGTAGTCGAATTAAGTCAGGTGATGCTGAGGGAATTAGATTAGGAAATGAGGCACTTAAAGTAGCAAAGGAGTTTTGCTATTTGGGGGGCAAAATAGCTGATGATGTTCGAAGTAGAGAGGATATCAAATGTAGACTGGCAATGGCAAGGAAAGCGTTTCTGAAGAAGAGAAATTTGTTAACATCGAGTATAGATTTAAGTGTCAGGAAGTCGTTTCTGAAAGTATTTGTATGGAGTGTAGCCATGTATGGAAGTGAAGCGTGGACGATAAATAGATTGGACAAGAAGAGAATAGAAGCTTTCGAAATGTGGTGCTACAAAAGAATGCTGAAGATTAGATGGGTAGATCACATAACTAATGAGGAGGTATTGAATAGAATTGGGGAGAAGAGAAGTTTGTGGCACAACTTGACAAGGAGAAGGGACCGGTTGGTAGGACATGTTCTGAGGCATGAAGGGATCACAAATTTAGCATTGGAGGGCAGCGTGGAGGGTAAAAATCGTAGAAGGAAACCAAGAGATGAATACACTAAGCATATTCAGAAGGATGTAGGTTGCAGTAAGTACTGGGAGATGAAGAAGCTTGCACAGGATAGAGTAGCATGGAGAGCTGCATCAAACCAGTCTCAGGACTGAAGACAATAACAACAACAATGCTACAAATAAATAAAAACATTGACGGAAAAAATCATAAGCCCAAGAAGGAGTTGTGAGACGTAAACTAAAGTTTGTAGGCGTCTTTCCAGATCTGAAAGGTAACGTCTATTCAAATTTAGCGCCAGTCGCATAAGAGCGGTGCTAGTAGCGCCATGATGAGGTTGTAACTCAGGTTTGCTTTAAATACCCGCTGTAACGGTAGTGAGAGTTAGTTACCTTTGAGATTGAACGTGATGAATTTATGTTAGGCAGGAATGTCTTTAAGGAGATAAAAGGCACAATTATCGTCACCTCACTGAGTTTCAAGTTTTGAACGACTTGGCAGGAATATAGCCACTGTGCATGATTGCTTGCAGAGGCGGTCACGAGAACATAATGTCGCAAGAAGACCGGACTGCGAACAGCTTCGTGGCATTGCCGAGAGAGAATACAATCGTGTTCGGCTTATGGCTCTGGCACATAGTACTGCACCTTGAAAGGTGGCTACACTGAGTCACAGCGCCAGAGATCGCGCCAAAGAGTTTTATTCCGCAGCCTCCACTGGCAGTGATTGTTCAGAAGTTGTGGTGGTTGGTGCTTTGCTGAGAGGATGTTGATAGCTGTATTATTTGAGGCCATGTCGTGTGCATTTGTTTTGATGGGCTAGACAGCAGATGTTGTTCGAATGGAGATGTTGTAATGATCATAGTGCATTTTTAGTCAATATGTATGAAGGTAAAAAACATTTTTTTTATTTTTTTAAAATTTCCTGACTAACAATGCCTCTTGGTCACAGGTTCAGTCAACAAAGCATCTGGCTCGTGTTCATGTATTAGACTGTAATTCGGGTTTCTATGTGCAATTATAGTACTTCAGTTTTATTTAATTAATTGACTGTAAATGGTATTTAAAATATCTTGTCTTATTGAGGAAGAACAGTGCCAGATGTGTACGTTGAATCACACTTCCACACACAGAACAGTTACACTTGTGCCTTGTTGTTCATAGTTTTTGTTTCGTAGCTTTTATAGTTGCTGGGGACTTAATTAATTAATTGCGGTAATGGAAATTTCCTTTCATTCTTTGTTGTTATTCTATGCAGTCAGATTGCGTACTAATACTAGTCAGGGCCAACCGGTTACGAGACAGCGTAACCGAACAGACAGCTACTAAATCAAAAAAAATAAAATTATTTGCATTGTATTTAATTAAGCCCCCAAGCACGTGGCGACCGCTGCTTCGGATCGTCCTTTGGAAATCTTCTGATAGTAAAATAGCAGACAGTAGTATTGTTGAAGTAATTTGTAGTTTAGTAATTGTAGTCTATATTGCATGTGTAGATTTGGTAATGAATATTTGTAGTTGTCTTGTCTTTCTTCTAATGGTATTTTTGCAGAATTTAATTTTTGATGTCTTGTATATGCATTTGACAATTTTGTGCAATTATGAAGATTTCAATTGTTCATTAATCGTGTTTGAGGGAAGCATTTCGTGTGAATGGTATTGATGGTGATAAAGTGTCATATATTGTGTGTAATTTTCGTATATTGACGAGTTTTGTATGTATTGTAAATGATTATGCAATCGATGAAAAAGGCAAAAATGATGGATAGGGAGAATGACGAAAACGTTAACACGGCGAACTCGCCAACACAGGAGAACAGTATGATGAATAACGAAGTAGAAAACAATTTAGTAAGTCGGGAAAATAGTCTGGAACCTCTTCAAAATTTTTCTCAATCAAAAAATTCACAGAATACGAGATTAACGATAGAAGATTCTGAAATTGTATCGAACACAGATAGCTTTACAGCTGTGACGAAGGAAGTTAGTTTTACAGGAAATGTTAGGGGCGAAAAGAATTTTGAACCAGTTAATATGGAGCAGTTGATGGGTGCTATATTAAATTTGGGATCACAGATGGGAACTTTGGCAACACGGTTAGAAACTGATATGGGAACAATGGAAACACGGTTAGACTCACTGGGATCACAGTTAGGATCTGAATTAAAAACAGTGGCAACACGGCTAGACTCACAAATAGGAACAATTAAAACAGAGATGGAAACAATGGAAACACGGTTAGACTCACGAATAGGGACATGTTTCAAAAAGATGAAAGATGAATTAAAGAAAGAAATTAGAGAAGAAGTACAACCGATTTTGAATTCTCACAATAATATATTAATTGCAACAGAAATTAGACAAAAGGAACAGGATAGAGAACAGGAAGAAAGAGATCGCGTGATAGTACAAAAATTTTCAGAGTTAAATTTACAACGTGCACACGATAAGGAAGAAATATTTGAAAGAATCGAGGAATCCGTAACAAATGACAGAATAAATATCCTAACACAACAATATGAACAGTTAACTACTAGATGTGTTAAACTTAAACCCAAGTCGCGACACTTACGGAAGATGTAAATAAACAGAAAGAACAAGTAGGTGAGTTATCGGAAAGAGTTGAGGAGATTTCAGATAAATTGACAAGTCTTAGTTTAAATGGGGACAGAGATTCAGATGATACAGCTCCATTGCAATTTGCAGAAACCGAAGAGTACCAGAACATAAATAAACATGTTGAAAATCAGGGAAAATTTAATGAACGCGTTAAAAGGGAATTTGAAGCGTTACGAAAGCAAGTCAAACAAATTGAAAGCGAAATCGTAGGAAGAGACAGCAGAAGAAATTTAGAATCACAGATAGCAGAGGGCTTTGAAGAAAATAATTTATTTCATTTACGAGATGCAAGAAGAGAGCGCCAGGCGCGCGAACTTGACAATAAATGACATTCGGGCTGGGACAGACGCGGTAGGTCTTTGTCGCCAAGAGGCGAAAACTTTGACTACAAACACTTTTGCGACTGTTCGGAAATTTAAGATCTTTCGCAACTCTAAGAATGACATACATCCATGTTCATGGTTAGCTCAATTTATGTACGCACTTCCACTAAATTGGCCAATAAGTCACAAACTGGAATTTATGTGCTTCTATTTATGTCCTCAGGGGATTCACTACGCTAAGTGACTATGTGCCGTAGCGTGCACAGGGCCCCGAGCTGTAGTAGTGCTATTTCCTTTTTAGTTTTCTGCACTGCTGCCTACTCGTTTACTATTCTTTGTATCTATCAGAACAACTCTTCAACTATCAATCTATCTAGGAAAGGACTCAGTAAAGAGTAACCAGATATGACTATTTTACCCAAAAGTCATTTCGGAAATTACCGTTTGGACTTACTGAATCTTCAGCAGCATTCATTCGTAGTTTAAACAAAATTTTACCTGTTTATCTTCGTAACAATATTACTTCATATGCTAAACGTTCTTGGAGCGAGCATAACAAATTTTGGATTCATTATTACGTATTTTTGCAAGAGTTGGCATTACAGCGAACTTGGAAAAATCTGAATTTGGTCGTTCTCAGGTGAAATTTCTTGGTCACATTATTTCTACAGAAGGTATTCTTCCTGATCCAGAGAAACTAGACGCTATTCGTAATTATGCTGTTCCTACCACAAAACGTGATGTTCGTAGTTTCCTTGGTGTCTGTAATTTTCTTAGACGCTTTGTTAAATTGGACGATTTGACCACACCTCGTTTATGTGAACTATCTGGAAAGAATTCTAATTGGTGTTGGGATGAGGAAGCTTAAATAGAATTTGAACAACTTCGTGATGCTTTAGTTGCTGCTCCACTTCTTTCACATCCGGATTTATGTAAAGATTTTTGTTTGGCGATGGACTCATCATACAAAGGCCTAGGTGCACACTTATTTCAAGAGATAGAAGAAAACGGCGTTGTAGTACAGGAAACTATTGCATTTGGAAGTCGTGTTCTCTCTAAATCAGAAAAGAATTATTCGATTACGGAACTTGAAGCCTTGGCTGTTATTTGGGCTTTCACAAAATTTCGGACATTTTTGTTTGGCAGACATACTAAGGTTTACACCGATCATGGAGCTCTGGAATTTCTTATGTCAACAAAATTAACACATGGAAGATTGTCACGATGGGCGCTGTATCTACAGGAATTTGATTTTAGTATTGTTTACATACAGGGTTCTTCAAATATTATTGCTGATGCTTTATCACGTGCACCTATGGGTTTGAAACAAAGTGCTGATGAGGACTGCAAAGAAAACAATTATTGTTTGATGTATATTCAAGGTGTTGCGTTTGAAAATTTTATTTCGTCTTCGCTCCAGGACATCGCTAAGGAGCAAAATAAGGATCCAGTCTGGAAGGACATTAAGGAGAAGTGGAGGAGAAAGGAAAGCGTAGCGATTAGACAGTATTATTTAGTTCACAATGATATTCTTTTTAAACGAAAATCGGTCGACAACTCTGTTTGGTTAGTTTGTATTCCTGATGAGTGGGTTAATAAATTGATTTGGTATACACATTTCAGTTATGCACACTTTGGTCCCAGAAAATGCTTTCATAAATTGCGAGAAAATTGCTACTTCAGTAATATGGAAAAACATATTCGATCTGTTCTTGCCAAATGCAAATTATGTCAAAAGGCTAAGCCGCCAACTATTTCTCACAGAGCACCGTTGTTTCCTATCATTCCTGTGAAATTAATGGAGATGGCTGCAGTCGATTTTTTCGGTCCAGTGGTTCGTTCTACTAATGGCTTTGCGTACATTTTGGAATTGACATCAAAATATGTGTGTTTTACACCTTTACGCAAAGTAACAGCTCGTTCAGTATCTAATGCTTTCATCAAACATTTTCTTAAAGAAGTGAGTCATGTTGATAAGGTTATATCGGGTAATGGATCACAGTTTCGCTCTAAAATTTGGCTTTGTACTCTACGGCGTCATAAGATTAAACCAATTTTCATTTCACTTTTTCACCCTCAATCTAACGCTTCAGAGAGATGGATGAAGGAAATCAATAAATTGTGTCGTCCTTATTGTCATCAGAATCACAGAACTTGGGATCAGTATCTTCATATTTTTCAAAACATTCTGAATGAACTCCCTAATGATTCAACTTCTTTACCGCCTATATTGATATTAAAAAACAAAGCACCGACAAATCGCATTTCTGAAATCGTTCCTTTTCCGCCTTCACGGAAACTGCGGCATTCTGAAGTTGTCAACCTGGCTCTGCAAAATATTGCGTCTGCGGCTGATAGAAGAGAGAAATCAGCTAAGCGTCATGGTCGTTTAAAAACCTTGTCAGTTGGTCAAAAGGTGTTAATTAAGTCTCACCGTTTGTCTCACAAAGGAAAAGGCTTGTGTCGCAAATTTTTTCTGCTTTATAACGGTCCATATAGGGTTCGCAAAATCATTCATGATAACACTGTCGAAGACGAAACTCTTAAATCTCGGTGCTCTAAGGGAGTACATCATATATCGAACGTTAAAATTTTTGTGGAATGACATACTTTTGAGAGACTAACAGTTACACGTAAACACGCAGAGATAACAAGGATACCGCGCCGTGTTCCGGCGGCGGCACATACTCAAAGCAATAGTCAAGTCTGCGCGGCGCACAAGGCAGTCGTTGACCGCAAACAATTACTTCCTACGTCACGTGTACCTGCAGCTGATCGAGCACTCAGTGCGAATGCACTGACAGCCGTAAACAAATACAGTCTAATTTCTCCGTTTAAATTCAGTATAAAGCTATAGTGACTTGATAAATTATATTAACGTTCGGTATTTTTCAGGATACGGTTGTATAAAATATTTAAGAACTTCAGGTAAATTCTGCGTGTGTTCGACGTTAAGAGGACTTGCTATCGAGAAAATTTCAGGAAGAATGTAATTTCGAAGAAGAAAGTAATAAACTAAAAGGGTAACTATTAATTGAGTTTATTTTTCAGGTAACATATTTCCACTTGGTACGTACTTTAGACGTAATTTGCTGCTCGCGATTACATGATTCATACTTCGTGTTAACTGATATTGACAATGATTGATTAATGAACAGGGTTGTTACTTGTGTATATTATGCATCGCTTGGCTGCTATGCTTTTTCACTGATGTAACATTTTTTTTATTATGTGCCAGCTGTGCTTATTTATTTAAATTATAATTGTCACCTGATTAGTTGTGCTGATATGGTTATGTATGTAAGTTGTACTTTGTGATTTATCTGCTTCCGCCTTCATGTTTACTTATTAAGATTACGTATGAACATTTATTTGCTTATGCTGATATGATGCTAGTGACCTGTTTATTATGTAAGATATATATTTGCTGCTTTGCGTATGGATTGCATATTTACACATTTCTGTTTTGTTGTCATAAATACACTCTAATTTGGTATATAGAAATGCTGATATATGGTGTGCGAACATGGAGTTTAGGTGACACTATGGTATTAATTATAGATTGTTCGCTTGGCAGAGCCTCGTTGCAGGGATTGTGCTGCATCCACTTGTTGACATTCTGTTCTGTACTGGTATATTTACTCGCTATTGCATGTTTTGCTTACGCTCAGTGCTTTATATTTTAAGATAAGAAAATGAACTGCTATAATCCTACGAACGACATTGGTACAAGAAACTTCATTGAAGTCACATGAGCTGGAGGTTTTATGGAAGCTGTATAAATTTATGATAATAGGAAGGAAGCTAACGACATGACATACCAACATGAGGTTTAGACCATTGACAGTTATTACACTGCATTCTTCGTGAGCAATTGAAATAATAAGAGACACTTGACATGAGAAATACTCCACATGTTTGCTTTTGTTATGCCGTGATTCTTGTAGTGGTGTACTTACTGAAAGTTATTCAAACTAAAGGCTGTTAGAGGTCATGTATGCATTTCTTTTATTTGATGATGGACAAGGTAACCAAAATGTATTTTATAATTCATAATGAGTAGAAGATTTGGGTCAGATGGATTACACAGAGGTTGTGTGTGGACATTATGTCTTCGGATTGTATGGGATGATGAATTGATGTTTGCACTAGGATTTTATCTGTACTTGTTCGAGGAGACTGACTAGAGGAAAGAGTTGTTCTGGAAGTGAAATGATATTGGCGATAAGGTTTATATGTGTCGACGTATTGAAGAGGTATTATTGAGGTATTGAGATTGTGTGAAGTTGATGATTATTGGAGTTTTGGTGGACAAGAGGTAAGGTAAATGATATTGATGATAAGGTTTATATGTATCGATGTAAGAGGTATTATTGAAGTGTTAAATTTATGTCATGCTGATGATTATTGGAGTTTTGGTGGATAAGAGGTAAAGTAAGTGAGGAGCATATTTTTTTGTTGGTTTATATGGAACAAGGAGGATGAAGATGGCAGACAAGAACACTCAAGTAGAAGGAAGATTGTCTACACACACACTTTGTTACATCAATAAGTGGTATATACTTTTTTTGGAGAGAGGAAGTATTTGAATATCTTGGCACACTGACAGTTGTTCAGCAACCGTACATTTTGATTTGGCTTGGCAAACATTGGTCTTGACATGATGACTATGACATTGACTAACTATTATTGACTACTATACACTGCTGCCACTACTACTTGATACACATGTCGAACATCAAGTCTTTGACAGAATTGCATTTACACAGTTAACACTATTCAATTACACAGTAGTACTTAATGTGGATGAAAGGTGAGTGAGTGTGTTTTGTGTGTTTTCTTTTCCTAATCCCAAATAATTGGTACCGACGTATCTCCTAAATATTATTTTACTTGTTTGTTGTGGCTTGCACTGACACCCATAAATATTATAGGTTTACTGATATTTGTGTATTTGTAATATTTAATATGACAATTATCTGATATCATTTGTGTTTATTATTATTTTTATGTTTAGTGTAAGAACATTGATAATAATTTTGTAAAAGCAATTGTGTGTGCATTCAAACTGTTGTTCGTGCTTTCACCTGTTTATCATTGGTGGGTGCCACTTGAAAATGTTTAATTTCTGCTAATGAACTCTGATGAACTGTCTGATTAGTGATAGTGAATGTTGTGGACTGTTACCTGCACTTGTTCAACATGATGGGTGCCACTTGGAAATGTTTAATTTCTGCTGATGAGCTGTCTAATTAGTGATAGTGAATATTATGGACTGTTACCTGCACTTGTTCAACATTGCTGGGTGCCACTGATGGAACTGCTTCTAATGACATAATGTCACTTGTTGGTGTCTGCACCTGTTCAACATTGCTGGGTGCCACTGATGGAACTGCTTCTACTGACATAATGTCACTTGTTGGTGTCTGCACCTGTTCAACATTGCTGGGTGTCACTAATGGAACTGCTTCTACTGAAATGATGTCACTTGTAGGTGTCTGCACCTGTTCAACATTACTGGGTGCCACTGATGGAAATGCTTCTACTGAAATGATGTCACTTGTTGGTGTCTGCACCTGTCAGCATTACTGGGTGCCACTGATGGAACTGCTTCTACTGAAATAATGTTACTTCTTGCTGTCTGCACCTGTTCAACATTGCTGGGTGCCACTGATGGAACTGCTACTACTGATGAGGTCACTTGTTGCTGTCTGCACCTGTTCAACATTGCTAGGTGCCACTGATGGAACTGTTTCTACTGAAATGATGTCACTTGTTGGTGTCTGCACCTGATCAACGTTGCTGGGTGCCCCTGATGGAACTGCTTCTACTGAAATGATGTCACTTGTTGGTGTCTGCAGCTGTTGACCATTGCTGGGTGCTACTGTTGGAACTGTCAACTACTCTGAGGAGTGCTACTTGTTTATTGAACTATTGATAAGATTGTATGTGAATATTTGTATAAACTGATTTTTTGTGTATTTAATGTTTATGAAATGTTATGAGACTCTTACCTGCACCTATTCGTCATTGCTGACGCTATTGATTGAATTGTGTAACCACATGAAACTTGTGTAAACTATTATGTAAAATCACATGTATGCAAGCATTTGTATTCCTTACTGTATTTTATATATTAGGTTATTGAAGGGTCAGTGCAAAGCCAAAATTTATCTAGTTATGTGATATTTACTTATTAATATTATCTTTTATTTTTGTCTGTATTTTTTTGACGAATTTGGTGGTATTTTCACCACCAATGCTGGCAAAAATACCACCAAATTCTAGCCCATGGAGGAAGGGCATATGAAAGGTGGCTACACTGAGTCACAGCGCCAGAGATCGCGCCAAAGAGTTTTATTCCGCCGCCTCCACTGGCAGTGCTTGTTCAGAAGTTGTGGTGGTTAGTGCTTTGCTGAGAGGATGTTGATAGCTGTATTATTTGAGGCCATGTCGTGTGCATTTGTTTTGATGGGCTAGACAGCAGATGTTGTTCGAATGGAGATGTTATAATGATCAGAGTGTATTTTTAGTCAATATGTATGAAGGTAAAAAACATTTTTTTATTTTTTTAAAATTTCCTAACAAACAATGCCTCTTGGTCACAGGTTCAGTCAACAAAGCATCTGGCTTGTGTTCATGTATTAGACTGTAATTCGGGTTTCTATGTGCAATTACAGTATTTCAGTTTTATTTAATTAATTCAGTGTAAATGGTATTTAAAATATCTTGTCTTATTGAGGAAGAACCGTGCCAGATGTGTACATTGAATCACACTTCCACACACAGAACAGTTACACTTGTGCCTCGTTGTTCGTAGTTTTTGTTTCGTAGCTTTTATAGTTGCTGGGGACTTAATTAATTGCGGTAACGGAAATTTCTTTTCATTCTTTGTTGTTATTCGATGCAGTCAGATTGCGTACTAATACTAGTCAGGGCCAACCGGTTACGAGACAGCGTAACCGAACAGACAGCTACTAAATAAAAAAAATTAAAATAATTTGCATTTCATTTAATTAAGCCCCCATGCAACCTGTAGCAGTAATCTGAGCAGCAGTTGGCACCACAATGACACAATGAAACGTTACAAAACGGTTACTTCAAGGACAGCTCCAAGCCTGACGCCCTGTAACATGCATTCCACTGACCCCAAACCATCACAGTTTTCGACTTCAGTGGTGTCAACCGAGAGCTCACTGGAGGGCAGGGGGTGGACTGTTGTGTTTTCTTACGAAATCCGGTTCTGCTTCGGCGGTGTATTGTTTAGAAGGAGACTAGGTGAGCGCCTGCAACCAACCGTTGCTGCCTAGATCCACTGGACCTACACCTGAACGTATGGCTTGCAATGCAATTTCATATGACAAAAGGAGCATTCTCGTGGTTATCCCACGACCCTGACAGCAAAGCTGTACGTCAATCTGATGAGTCGACCTATTGTGCCGCTGTTCATGAACAGGATTCCAGGGAGTGTTTCCCAACGGGATAACGCTCGCCCACGTACCACTGTTGTAACCTAACATGCTCCACGTAGTATCGACATGTTGTCTTGGCCTGCTCGAACACCAGATCTGTCTCCAACCGAGTACGTATGGGACATCATTGGACGACAACTCCAGCGTCATCCACAAACAGTAGTAACCATCTCTGTACTGACCGCCCAAGTGTAACAGACCTGGAACTCCATAACACAAACTGACAACCGGCACCAGTACGACACAATGCATGCACGTTTGCATGTTTGCATTCAACATTCTGGCATTTACACCGGTTTTTAATGTACCAGCATTTCACATTTGCAATGGCTTATATTACTCTTACATTAACCTGTCATCTTACAATGTAATTACTTAAATAAGTTACCTAGACAAATATACTCCCGAAATTTCATCACTCTCCATTAATTATTTTTTGGTGTTGCAATGTTTTTCAGTCAGTGTACGTAAAAACAAGCCAAGTAAGTGTAATATCAAAGTTTCAGCATTAACTTAAATATACACAAACAACCGTTATACGTAAGCCACGTCACTACTTCGGTTTGTTGGCGACATGCGCAATACGCCATGCTCACTCCATAGATGTTACTCCTCTGTAATCATAATTTGTGTTGGAGTCTCCTCCAAACGGGGGAAAGTTTGAATTTATTACTGATGTTTTTCCTTTGATAATGCGTTCTTACAAATTCGCAAACTAGCTTAGAATATGGATCCGTGATGAAACTGGGAAGTGTTTCTCTTCCCCCTACAGACCGACCTTTATCCTTTTGTCTCTCAGTTTATGGCACCGTAAAGTGTGACATTGCGGAGTTGTAATGCAATGAAAGAGCAACTGAGCCACTGCGCTCCGTTACCGGCCGATATCCTTCTTGAAGAGATTTTGTTTTGCATTTTATTGTTAGTCGATTACGTAGACGACTAAAATGTGCTGTTGAAATCCATATTTATAAATTACAGTTGTAATCAAATATGTATGCCACGATTTTCTGCTTCTGCTACTACTATGCAAATGCTAGTAGAATCACAATCGTTTTACAACTCCATATACAGTTTCTCTCTGGTATCAGTTTTAATGATTAGTATCCACTTCCTACTACCATAAAAGAGGCCAGACATATGTACCGCCTCATGATCCGCTATGCACGTTATTACGTTTCATTAGAATTACGAGCTGTTACTGTTGAAACCAACACTATTATTACTGAAACGTCCTGGCAGATTAAAACTGTGTGTCGGACCGCGACTCGAACTCGGGACCTTTGCCTTTCGCGGGAAGTGCTCTACCGACTGAGCTACCCAAGCACGACTTACGCCCCGTCCTCACAGCTTTAATTCCGCCAGTACCTGTGGGGACGGGGCGTGAGTCGTGCTTCGGTAGCTCAGTCGATAGAGCACTTGCCCGCGAAAGGCAAAGGTCCCGAGTTCGAGTTTCGGTCCGGCACACAGTTTTAATCTGCCAGGAAGTTTCATATCAGCGCACACTCCGCTGTAGAGTGAAAAATTCATTCTAGACAGTATTATTACTGATACTTCTACTTCTGAACATAAACAACAACTGCTCCTAATACCACTAATGCCACTTCCGCTATCATAGTTGTGTAAGTAAAAATTACTAACACTTTTACTTCTGTCATGATTACGATTACAAAGACTGTCTCCTATACGTTTTTGGTACAAGCTACATTCCTGTCCCTCACAACGTGGTACTGTGCCGCCTGTCTGTGCTCTTCAAGTTTACCATTCCTCTCACTTTATTGGTTAGGGATGGCAAACAGCTTGTCAGTACGTTCCACACAAGATGTGCCTTAGTTTCAAGTTCAACAGTACCCTGCTGTGCACAGACCGTGTGTACAGAGGACTGATTATTTCCATCATGTAGACTGACTGATATTTTGGTCTCACACAACTCAGTTTCTCTTTCTCGCTCAGTGACTGAACCGAGTGTGAAGTTCAACTGTGATAATACTGTGTCACATTTTGCTCGATGTCGACGCGACGTTAAACTCTAGATCTTGTCTTGTCGTCTGTTGTAATTTCCGCGACAGGCGGTGCAGTTCCGCTAAGTGACATGGGGAAAAATAAACGGACGTGCAGATAAACAGGTAATAATTGATTTTTTTAAGACAAAGAGTTAAAAGAAACATCAAAAGCATAGGGTTCCAGAGAATATAGGTACTCAGAACATATAGGAATTGTGGGTTAAGACCTTCCGCACCCCAAAGCTATTGTTGGTAGCTCTAGAGAATGCCTTCAATAGGTTACGCAAGAAAAAAGAAGAAGGAAAATGTTGTAATGGAATGTGTCTGAAGCCCTTCGTTTTCCTGATTCTGTTATTTTGTTTACCCCTTGTACACATAATCGTCAACAACCAACAAATTACAGAGAAACTTTAGAATGATTATACAACTTTATCTGTATTGTTAGTCACTGTACCCTCTACTGATAAAATTCGCAATTTGCACAACATGAATTTCTGCGTTGTTAGATTTGAAAATATATTAATATAAGACGAAAATAAAATATTATCGACGCACTGGAAAGTAATTTCTAATAATTGTATTTATAGCAGTTGAAGACAGGGGATGGACTCGCAAAAAATAGTGATGAAATACATCCTCACAATTGAATTTCTGTTTTACTACTTCTGAAAATAACTTATAATGAATACAACGAATTACCAATACAGTGAAAAGAAAGTTACAATAGTTAACACTGAATTCATAGAGAGAGTTATATTTATGGCAGTTGAAGAAGGGGATGGACTGGAAAAAAATAAAAAATAGATAGACGAGTAAGAATTACTTGACCTTTTTCCTAAAGTGAATTCGATTTTCTAGACATATATTTCAATGGGCCTGAAATGTAATGGTGGCATTAAATATTTCGCCAGCTTGCTCTTATGAAAGGTGAAAACCATTAAAAAATTAAGGTTGCTTAACGAGGAAAGGGAAGATATATGTTGAGAATTACTGGAAGAGAGAAGAAAACAAATAAACGGATCAGGGAACAGATGTAACTATGACTGTAGTCAAAAATGAAATGGAAGTCAGTGGGATATGTAGTCAGCTAAATAGGAGAAACAAGTACTAAGCAAGTTCTTTTTCGGGTATCCAACAGACAAGAAAACAACGAAGCGACAGTCGAATGCGAGTAATCGACCTGGTAAAATATCAGTATGAAAGGAGAAGGAAACACTACAGTTAGTTGCATATTATTCTGACTGAACGTTAATTCTTTTCTCCGCGTTATCCTGACTCTCTGATGACTGCTTAAAAACCGGAAAACTCGTCTGGAGAAGTATGCACTCTTCAAGGACAGCGGCAATGAATGTAAAAGTTCTAAATTGCTATAAATAAAATAGTTTACTGCGTCAGTCAGTCACTTGTTAATTTTCCGGTTACGCATTTCGATGGTTCATACCATCTCTTGGGGTGCAGAACTGTGTTGTTACATTCTTCGCCCAAAGAAGATCGTGCGAACCATTGAAATACGTAATGAGAAAATAATCAAATGACTGAGACAGTAAACTGTTTTATTTACATCTGTCAACAGTTGGAGCCCTTTTTTATGGACGAAATATTAGTTCTAAATTATTGTCAGGGACAATTTTATATACCCCCTACATATATTTATGTCACAAATCTCGTTTAGAGACTATAGAGATTGGATAACATCGGAGTTAGGCTGAAGCACTGTCTCACTCCTTTTCCAACCACTGCTTCCCTTTCATGCCCTTCGACTCTTATAACTGACACCTGCTTTTGTAGAAGATGTTCCACCCACTGTTATCAAAAGTATTCTCCAAATCCGCAAATGCTGTAAACGTAGGGTTGTCTTTCTTTAATCTATTCTCTAAGGTAGGTTGTAGGAACATTATTGCCTTGCGTGTTCTAACATTTCTCCGGAGCCCAGTCTGATTTTTCCCAAGTTCGATTTTGCGACGGTACCTGAGGGTTACTACTGCTGAGTTGCTCTTCCAAACAGTATCCCATCCGAGCAAACCAGTTGCGTGCTTACCTGCGGTTACTCAACATAAACGAATAATTTAATAAAAGGGGTTCTATTCTAACGGCTGTAACTGATGTAGACTGAAACCCAGGCAAGAGGTTCAGGACAGGAAAGGATCAAACACTAACACATGGAAGGGAGATCAATCAGATAGTTCGTCGTTTTCACCAAATTAACAATCATTTAAGAAAAACATACTGATCAATTAAATGCCAGATTAATAACAAAATGAAAACCATCAGAATTATAGTGACATATATAGTGACAAACCACTGAAATTTACCAGTATAAGCAAAGGAAACAGTATCCAATGAACACAAAGCATCTGAGTTTATGAACAATAAAATTTACAAGAGTTCACGAGTTAACCCCGCTAAACTCCACAGCCTACAACCCTGACGGCAGTCGCTCAACCCATAGATAGCTCCAAGGAACAAGACAACTACTCAACTTTCGCTGGGTATGACAGGTGACGCGGCAAAGCGCTCCCGCGGGTATAACTTAGACCTCGGGCGTTGGGCAGGATGCCGCCAAGGTCGCGGCCCAGAAGTCACGGCTGCAAACACCAAGGTAGACTCTCTTGTTTCGCAGGCAATTGTGAACAGAAATCACACGCAAGGCAGCACTCTCAAACAATAACAAAATATACACTAATAAATGGTGACTCGCTTTAGGAAGATAAATACAACGCGGAACTTTAGATAAAACAAGTACTTAAAGACAAATAAATAAACTATATATATATATATATATATATATGCCTTCACAAGGCTTTTGATCGGATCAGAGGAAACTCGCTAAGATTGACAGAGATAATTAGAATGGATTTTGTCGTACACAGTAAATACATACGCCTCTGGATAAGCGAATACATGTAACTGACAAGGTGCTTGGACCAGCACAGCAGTTGCAGATAAACCCCCTGAGTCATGAATAACTATGCTAAAACGCCTTAAGAACACTAGTTAATGGGAGCTTAAGCAAAGCAGAAAATTTCACTCAGTAGTAGCCCTGCTTAGTTCAGTTATGACTAAGACGCATCAACGTAGGTACCTGATACAGCACCATGACATTGCTACCGGGCACAGTGCCAGTCACCGGTGTTGTTACTACTTCAGTTCATAACATCGCACCCCAAGCGGGTGGACACAAGCGGTTTACTAATTAACAGAATCACGTGGCTTCAAAGAAGACGCACTAACAACCATTGGACACTCTCAAGTCAAGGCACACTGCAGAACAAACAAATACATATTATTCACTGAACAAAACACAATAATATTGCGCCAATTTTCCTGTAAACAATAAAACGGCAGGGCCAGAATGTCCATAGGCAGTATGTTGCGGTGCACTCTCCCCACCGTGAATTATCCTTTTAACACCTCTTCAAATAACAGAAGGAGGCTCTCGTCATCAGAGCTCCAGAGCATGACCGTCGTCACTTTCTTTAACGGCTGCCCAACACACAAGTAGCTCGGCGATCCGGCTGGGTACATGCGTTGTCTAACCCAAATCGGCCCAACCAAATCCCAGCGCGAGGCACTGCTGCTCCAGCCCTCCCCTTCCGTCACGTGCCGTTCACAACTCGCTGCCGCCGTGCCGGGCCCCCACCTCAACCAGGAAAACATAAGTCACAAGAGAAGTGACTATCGATACCGGTGTCAGAGGTAGTTAGGCCAGCAAACCGATCCGTCACGGCTCATAGACGACAGAGAATTATGTGAATATTGTTCATTTAAGAAATGACATCTCAAATAAACGGAAAGTGGTCCTACGATACTGAGTTAAAATACAGGCAGAAGATACCCTTATCAAATGCAGTAAAGCTGCATTGAGAGCATTACAATAATAGTAGCAAAATCGCTAAATAGTCATCAAAGACTCGCGAAAACTAAACCCATCTCATCAGTAAAAAATAAACTAAATATTCACCAGCTCAAAACTATTCAGAGTTCAACATGATGATTCACGATTAACACACTAATTGCAAAGAATAGTGACTCATACCCTGTGTATTCTCAGTTCTGTAAATCAAGCGGGAATGGAGTCCTACTCTGGAGCACATTTAGACCTCTCGAAATATAAAGTCCCTTCAGAAGTTAAAGTATGGTAACGGCCATTCACCACCCAGAATCAATCACCTATAAGACTGAATCACACACGTACCATAGGCAGATCTGTCTTCTTCCAGCACTCGACACGAAGTGTCTAGATTCGCTCCCTTGACCTCTTCACTCGGAAAGTCCCAGTCTCCACTTGAAGCCCATACTGTTCCGCTACTGTCTGCTTTTCCATTAGCTGAAGGCCATCCTCACCAAAAATACATCGCTCTTACAAGCTACAGACATGATTTGCCTCATTTTGACCAGTTTCCCACACTAAAATAAAGTAGTTCAACAATATTTAACTAAAAGAAATATTATACACATATGCTTACATTCAAATCATTTACAGTAAGTGTAAGTAATAATGGATTTATAAATAAATAAGCCTCTATTCCGGCCCGAGTGGGCTCATGG
The DNA here is from genome assembly GCF_023864345.2 of Schistocerca serialis cubense. NCBI lineage: Eukaryota > Metazoa > Arthropoda > Insecta > Orthoptera > Acrididae > Schistocerca > Schistocerca serialis. The sequence goes on from NC_064638.1 coordinate 1,094,828,404, forward strand.
TAAATAACTACAGATTATCGCTAAATGTTATTTACACAATTTTTGTGCCTTATTAACAGATGTGTATTTTGGTTCTCTTTTCAATCGTGGTGTCTGCTAACACATGCGATTGACTGCTTTTAAAGTAGCACAGGTTTTTAATAGCACTGACAGTCAACATTTAAATAAAGTTACTGGCAAAATAGTAAACTCTTCATTAAATAACTACACGAGTATGAAAATATATGAGGTATTCATACTGTATTCATTAGCTGTGTAAATGTGGAGAATACAATGTTCTGACAAAGATTTGCATAAATAAGATGTAAAGGATGTAATAAATCAATAAATAAAGTAGATACAGATACACAGCTTTCAGTGATGATAGCTGTAGTACAAATCTGAGATACTGTTTGCCGGACGGCGTGGCCGAGCGGTTCTAGGCGCTACAGTCTGGAACCGCGATACCGCTACGGTCGCAGATTCGAATCCTGCATCGGGCATGGATGTGTGTGATGTCCTTAAGTTAGTTAGGTTTAAGTAGTTCTAAGTTCTAGGGGACTGATGACCTCCGATGTTAAGTCCCATAGTGCTCAGAGCCATTTGAACCATTTTGCATCACGATAATGTGCCATCCTACACTGCTCTGTCAGTACAGCAATTTTTAACTTCAAAACGAATTTCAGTACTACCACAACCATCTTATTCACCAGATATCGCTCCGTGCGACTTTTTTCTATTTCCAAGAGTCAAAACGGCGGTCAAGGGCACCATTTTCAAACAACACAAAATGTCCAAAAAGCTGTGACGAGGGTCTTGGAGGATATTACTGAAGATGAGTTCCAGAAATATTACCATCAATGGCAGAAGCGCTGGAAAAAGTGTGTGCAATCAGAAGGGAACTACTTTGAAGGAGGCAACACTAAACTTGACTAAAACGGCAAGCAAGGTTTTTTTTTCACATCAGTCTCATTACTTTACTGTCGCACCTCGTAAATGCGGAATATTAAGTTACATGGTCTTAAAGATATTGAAATGTTATTATGTCATTGGATACTCTTTATTTTCCTGAGATCGCAGATATATTCAGGTTCGCTTTTATATGTAACTGTGATTTATTGTCGAAGTTCAGAGAGTTGTAACTTAGCGAACTTTAAGATTGTCTGACACTCCACCATTTCTTGCAGGCTTGTTGACCTTCTAAGCGACTGTCGGTCGCGAAAGCTCCCTGTACTGGAATTTAGCCGCATCCAGTCATTTTCTGCTGGTCTTTGTACCTGGACTCGCTCGTATCGTCACGTAGCCGGAACTGCCGCAGCGTGTCCTGAGACCTGGGGGCGCTAGCGTTCAGCCATACAACTAATTCATTCCACCTCGAACCAACACTGGGCGGACGATCAGCTCGCCTGAACATGAGTAACATTACAATTTCTATCATTTTTTCCATTCTTCTGTAAATAATTCGTATCAGTCTTTTGCAAGCATGACTTATTAAACTGAAAGGTCGGTAATATTCACAACTGTCAGCACCTACCTTCTTTGGATTTGGAATTATTATGTTCTTCTTCAAGTCTGCGAGTATTTCCCCTGTCATACACTTTGCGCACAGGTGAAATAGTCTTGCTGTGGCTGACTCTCCCAAAGAATATCAGTAGTTCTGTGATTACGTCATCTACTACAAGGGCCTTGTTTAGACTTAGGTCTTTCAGTGGTCTGTCAAGTTGTTCCCTCAGAATCACACTCGATATACCCAGCTAATATTCAGCATTCTTCTGTATCACTGCGTCTCAGAAGCTTCTGTTCTGTTCTTTGTCGTTTGACCCGCACATTTCACTTACATATAAGGCTACTCTCCAGCTAATACTTCCAGAAAAGACCTCCTGACAGTTAAATTTCTTTTAGGTGGATGAAGATGTACCACAGATTCGTAGAACTGAAAGCCTGCTTAGAGATTACCACAATATACAAGAGAATAAGGAACTACCCATTCAACACGACATACCTGACTTATGAAGAAATAGGCTTCGTCCGAGACACACACCACTACTGTACACTGAATAGCTATCTGCGAGTAACACCAGAGTAGGAGATTTCTGGAACAGGAACTGACAACACATCGAAAAATACCAAGAACGGGAACGGTTCGAAAAATATGACTGTGATACTGTTGGTGTCGAACTTGACAGGAAGCGTCCTGTCAAATTAAACAGAATCCGCACCGGATGTGGTCGGTGCTCTGACTCACTCTATAAATGGGGTACTGTGGAGTCTCCGAGATGTGTTCATGGTGCACTGAAAGACTATAGAGGCTATAAGGGCACGTGGAATGATTTTATGAGTGTCAATGTTGAAACGATGAAATGCAACGATGCAGTGGATTAGAAACCTAAATATTAATATTTAATCGATTTATTTTTGTTTCAAGCTGTGACATTCATTACATATTATAAATGTACTGCTTGTGTGTGCCTTACGAATGATGTATTCGATTCAATACGCAGCTGAGATACAGCCACAGCTACTGCCAGGGGTGCTAAATTTCGCATCCTGCAGACACCCAAAGTCTACAAATGTAATCATGTAGTCTTCTTACTATACAGTATGCGCCCAATGAGTAAAATTGCTATTCTTCGTAGAGTTGCGTTTATAATTGCCGGCAGTTTAATATGTCTTCCAAATCATCGAAATTTTTCCACTTAAAAGTTGACACTGTTTACACTACAAAACAGTTGCTTTATTTCGTGACAACCAACACAGTGACCACTGGTCCCTCTCTTTTCCTCCCCAGTTGCTCCCCAGCGAAATTAAGAATTGCCTACTGAACAAGTTAGTGCTGTACTTAAGAAACTGATCTCTAATTCTGTGATGGTGGGACTCAAATTCGCTTTTGGCCATCCAGATTCATGATTTCCATGTATGCCTAAAACTATTAAGAATAATGCTATGATGGTTCATCTGACCTGTTTTGCCCCTTATATTCATTAGTTTAGAATTGACATTTCGTTCACTGGGCGCTAAAACCAAATCATCTTTCTTAAAAAATAGCAGTAGACTACAAACAACTAAAATATTACTAATCTGTTTCATGATGAGGACATAAAACTAACACAAAGATTTTATGGATGTTGAGCTCTGTCATGTTGTAAAATAACTGTCACTGGATAATTAAACCTGATGTTCCGGTCACTGTTGTACTGCGTTCCTCAGGGTCTGCTAATGAAGAAACAGTTTCTTCATTGGTAGACCTAGAGGAAGGTCACTGCTAATTGCAGTCTGCATCTGTGGCCGATTTTCTATGTGTGTGTTTATTCACACAGTGACAGTTATTTTACAACATGGAACGGTAATACACCCAGTTTCAACTGACGCTGCGCCTGACGTCTACATACTGATAGGGGTTGAATAAAAACATGGAAACAGCACAAACGCAACACATTACCACGATAGTGTAGAGAAACTGTTGGCATTTAAAACGGCTTTCAGACGTTTCGGAACGGACAGATACAGGTCCTCCACGGTTTTCAAGGAAATGTTATACCATTCTTGCAGCAAAATAGTGATAAGCTCAGATAACGATCATGGAGGTGGATAGTGATCAAGTTCCCTCCTCTCCAAAATAGACCACAAAAGCTCAATTTTACTGAGCTCTGGTGACCACGGGAGGATTACTCATCCTCGTGCTAACAAAACCATTGCGGGAGGGGGGGGGGGGGAGGGGGGGAAGAGGGGGGAAGGGGGAAAGGGGGAGGGGGGGAGCTGAGTGGACAGGGATGCTGCCGTCTTGGCACAAATACTATTGGATGGATCTGATCAGCCAGAACGGTCACATAATCCTTGGCACTAGTGCAACCTTGCACAATAACTGGCGGTGGAGGCTTGGAATACCACGACAAGGCTGCCCAATTCATCACCGAAACCCCACTATATTTCACTCTTGGAACTCAGCCAGAAGTTGGAAACAGTGTGAAACAAGATTCACCCCACGAAATGACTTTCTTTCATTGCTCCATAGCCAAAGTTTTAGGGCTTCAGCACCACGTTTTCCTCTTGCGGACATTTGCATTACTGACGAGTGTTTTCAGAATTCCATCTCGCCCTGCAATTTCCAACTTATGCTGATCCCTTCGTATTAGTTTGGTGCCAAAAAGTTCGCGAGTGCGACATTCGGTTCTGCAATGACTTTTGCAGCTGCCGTCCTCTTATTTTCGCCACAATTCTCTTCAATGAACGTCTATTACAATAACTCATCACACACTTTTGTTCACGTTGTAGCTTAGCGCATGATATTTTCCCACTTTCTCTGTATACGGTATGAATATTCGATGCGGTGCACCTTGAAACACCAAGCAGTTCGGGTGTCTTGGTTACGGAAGCACCTACCATACAACCACCAACAATTTGCTCGCTTTACAAACCAATTATCTCCGAATAGTGCAATCACAACTACACGGAATACTGTTCTGACCACGACTGACGCGTGCAACGTGTTGAGGACATTGTACAAGTGTTATTAATGGGAAAATCCAAAACAGTGCAACTTCCAAGCATGGCTAGCATCTGCATCTATGTTCTCGCATGCGTTTCTTGCAATGTTCCCATATTTTCGTCCAACTCCTGTAAATGAGTGCCACAATGCTTACGAGACACGAAATTCAGAAAACAATTTTTGAATGTTCAGAATGATTGCGTATTAGTAATCAATGGTATATACCTCTTGTCAATCTCATGAGTAGACAATTAGATATAATCGCAAACTTTGATTGTAGGTTTCGTGAGGGCGTGGGAAGCACTAGAGTGGGAAGCACTGCTTTGGCTCGAGAGAACAATTTCTCTGTTACCTAATGTACTCAGAAAACAATTTTTGAATGTTCAGAATGATTGTGTATTAGTAATCAATGGTATATACCTCTTGTCAATCTCATGAGTAGACAATTAGATATAATCGCAAACTTTGATTGTAGCTTTCGTGAGGGCGTGGGAAGCACTAGAGTGGGAAGCACTGCTTTGGCTCGAGAGAACAATTTCTCTGTTACCTAATGTACTGCGTGCCACCCTTTCATTTGAAAACTAGTGATTCAGAGAGGAAAAACAGGGAAATATAAAGGGGATGGTAGTAGAAATATTTCTTTCCCGATTGTGCGACTGGAAACGAACGGAAGTCTGATGCCTCGGCGACTAGACTGGCGTCCTCCTAAGGGACAGGTCCGTCTATCTTATCGCGAAGCAGCCGCTCGGCGCTTGTTCCGCCTGAGAACAACAATAGCAAGCGTCCTGCATACAGAGTGACCTGACCAGCTGCTTTATCACTGGGGCGCCCAGGACACATAGGACGTCACCACCGCCTTTCTCCTCTATAACGAAGCATACGTCGAGCAGTAGTTTCTGTACTTCGGATTTTACGGTGGCGAGGCAATGCGTTGAAAAACCAGTTTGTTCTTTATAAAAATCTGTACGTTTGTGGAAGTTGCAATTCCAAGAAGGTTACATGTGACTCGAATGCGCTATAGGCTCTCTGATCAAAAGTATCCGGACACCTAATAGAGGACATTCATATGGGGTGTGTCCACCCTTTGCCTCTATGACGGCTTGTCCTCTGCTGGAGAAGCTTTCAATGAATTATATGGGGAATGGCAGCTCACTCTTCCAAAAGAGCCGAAACCAGAGATGGTGTGGAACGAGGTCGATTTTCTGACTCATCCCGTCCATTGTGAGGCCTTCCAAAGAGGCACCTGATGACCTATATACCTGCTGAGGACCTCAGGTTGCTGGACTTTCTCATAAAAAAGGCGAGCAGTCTGACGGAAACGGTCTCTCAGGAGTGAGATTCTGGTGTCTTCATGGAGTTGGCGTGTGGGGAGATGTCCACAAGAAGCAAGGTGAGCGGCAGGCCCTAATCCTGCACAACCTGGACTCATTCGCTGTTCGTTGTAGTGGCATTGCCCAGCATTACTGCTGTGTACTCCAGCATGATAGGACCAGCACCAGGTGAAGAGTGATGCCACATTGTGGAATCAGTGTCGACACCAGATTAAAAAGGGACTATCAGGCGTCAAAACCCCTTGTTCCTGATGTCCCTGGTGAGAGGCTGCCGTTTAAACGGCTGTCCAGTGTCACCTACCGGAATGCGGCCTTTCTAGACCATGGGATGGAGCCTCTAGAGATGGTGACAGGAGCCAAGGCAGGAGGCAGCGCCCGTCTGGTGAACACAAGCACCTGACTCTTGGAGACGTTAAATTTGAGGGGTCACTTTGTCGACCACGAGCCAAGAGCATCGCAGGCGAGCTGCAGACGAATCTCTGCATTCATGCTCCGAATGAATAGCGCTATGTCGTCCCTGAAGAGTGCCAGCTGGAAGTGTGCCACGTCGTAGGAGAACAGCAGGGGACCGAGCACCGACCCCTGCGACACCCCAACATGTATTGTCACGTCACAGATATCCCACCATCGCAAGGAAGTGAAACGTCCTCCTGGCAAGCTGGGAGCGGAACTGGTGGCCATGTGTTGTCGAGACCCCGTGCAGGAAAAGTTTGTGTGTGAGGCTACCATGTCACATGAGCTCAAACTCCCTGAAAATATCCAAGACCATTGCTGGAAGGTACTCATGACACTCCCCAGCTTCCGTGGCCTGCTTCATCAGTGGCAGCAGCTGATGAGATGCCGAGCAGCCCCTCCAGAAACCAAACTGCTTGTAAAGGATGAAACCCTTGCCAGCAATGTGTTGAAGGTGTCACTTTGTGTAAAGCCTCTTGAAGGCTTTAGAAAGTGAGGGCAGTAAATTTATCAGCCAGTCGTTCTACTCCATCTGAGGATCTTTGCCACTCTTCGAGAATGTTACCACTTCCATATATTTCCAGATGGAAGGGTAGATGCCAGAGTAAAGGACACTGTTGAAGATGGTGGCCAGCGAGTGATGAGTAGCAGAAGGTAGCTGCCACATGATCATGTTGTCAAGCCCATCAGGTCCTCTACCTTTTTGGGATTGAGGTGCCGGTGTTGCTGTGCACTTCATTCTCAGTGACGGACTCGGTCTGGTTGTCAACATCTGGTGCCATCAAGAACCAGGGCAGCCGCGCCTCCACCAGGGAGATGTGCTCATGATCGACTAGATCCATCATTGGTCTAAAGTTTTCTGTAAAGATGTCAGCCAAGACAATGGTCTTTGCATCTGGCTTACTGACAATGTCTCAGCCAGTCTGCAGGGGCAGGATCCATTGCATCGATGAAGGAACCTCCAGGTGAGTCTTCAGGAGCTGCCACCTTCAGCATTAAGTGTGAAAAAGTTGGCCCCTCCAGTCACAGTTGCGATGCTCTTCCACTGCAGCCCAGGTGTCATGACACAGCCAGTTGAGGAGACTGCAGTGAATAGACTGCAGTGAATAGACTGCAGCCACAACCAGCTGCTGGCCTGTCAATGTGCTAAGGTGGTAGTTCGCTGCATGCACAGTGCCTCCTGGTTTGAGGTGGATTTCGCTAATGAGTAGATGTCGCTGGCCTCATCACGAAGGTACTGGCAGAACATACCGGCCTGTGTGTTGAGGCTGTTGGCATTCCATGCACTAATTGTGAATCCATGGATAATTGAGTTAGTCATGTTGCTGCTGATGGAGTGAAACTTATTTTATTTATTTATCTGCTATTTTCTTTTAGTCTGTTATCTGTATAAAAGAACAGACCAAATGTTGCACGTGAATTGACAGGAATACAGCACTAATAGTTTAACATAATTTCAAATGAGTTAGTTATAACTAAGCGTTACGCTGATTAAGGGGTAAAAGATCTACAGAGAATCTACATAAAAGGAATAATAATAATAATAATAATAATAATAATAATAATAACTGAAAAAGTCTACATACTGCTCTTTTACTATCTGGCACAATGATATCTGTTCACCTGGAATCCAGAAAGCACACGCTACTGGTCTATTGCACTGTGCAGCCTTGGTAGATGGCCGGCCGGTGTGGCCGAGCGGTTCTAGGTGCTTCAGTCTGGAACCGCGAGACCGCAACGGTAGCAGGTTCGAATCCTGCCTCGGGCATGGATGTGTGTGATGCCCTTAGTTAGTTAGGTTTAAGTAGTTCTAAGTTCTCTGATGTTAAGTCCCATAGTACTCAGAGCCATTTGAACCATTTGAACCTTGGTAGATCACAAATTTTGTAATTTATAATTCTGGACCAACCACTACAGTACAACACGACACACACAACAATACAGTACACTGAATTACACTACTATGATAAGTATTAGAACCAAGATGGATTTTTCGTTTGTCTGTATAGTTAGCCCTGGCACATTGATGTGCAACTCAGGATTCACGGGTTCTGTGCGTCTGTGCCACCCAAGATGCTGAGATTGGGAGATGACAGTCAGCGTGTCAGGAAATGCTTCTTGGCCCTCGCTCAGGCTCATCTCCTCACTGTTTACAGAAGGGTTTGCAGGTAGATATCCTGACGTGGTGCGTATCGTTATCATGATGTATGGCCTCTTCTCGGTTGTGACTCAGCCATATAGGTTTGCAGTTCAGAAGCTGATATCTTAGCTCTAAAAATGGCTCTGAGTACTATGGGACTCAACTGCTGAGGTCATTAGTCCCCTAGAACTTAGAACTAGTTAAACCTAACTAACCTAAGGACATCACAAACATCCATGCCCGAGGCAGGATTCGAACCTGCGACCGTAGCGGTCTTGCGGTTCCAGACTGCAGCGCCTTTAACCGCACGGCCACTTCGGCCGGCCTGATATCTTAGCTGTCAGTGAATTCAGCTTATACCACAATTCCTCATTCCTCATTATATTATAGACTGTTGGATTACCAGATATGTTTCTGTCCTTGTCTGTAACATCTGATCTAATGGTACATTCCCAAACGATGTGATCTGCTGTGGTGATTACTCAACATTCTCAAGTGTCTTTGGTGTGCTGTCGTATTTTTAGTAAGTAGCTGGGATATAGACCATGCCCCGACAGCTAGCGTATAGCTCCCTTGGCCATAAGGAAGTATGCCATTCCTGTTCTTTTTTTTATATTAGGAAGGAACTGGTAGTGCTTCTCCCTGTTTCTGCCCTGTCCCATTCTCTATCCTTATTCTATACGGCTCTTGTGCCTAGTACCTCCTTTACCTTATCATATTTGCGCTTTTTGAGTCAATATTGTGCACCTCTCTTTCTAGATCAAGAGGTAGCAAGCCTAAAATTACCGGCAACGCCTCGGTGTCGTTCTATATGCCCCTGTCAGGCGCAAGAGTACACCTCTACTTGCTCGTCGTAGAGCCTGCGCTGTCCTTACCTTTCCGACTCTACCAGACCAACCGCTCGACCCGTAGCCCACAATAGCGAGTAAGATTGCGTTGTGGCACTTCTTATTGTACTTATTGGCAGAGGAAAACTTCTTTGGCCAATTTTTACTACTTTATTTATGATATTAATGCCCCTCTGGCAGACGATTTCTACATGTGGACGAAAGTTTCGTTTCTCATCGATGTTCATTCCAAGGCACCTATATACTTCCTTACTTTTCACAGACTGGTCATTTATTGCGATTGCAAGATTCCTCGTCGTTGATAACGTTCCTTTCAGGAACATATAAACTGTTTTGTGTGCTGCTGTCGTTAGTTTCTTTTCTACCCACCAGTTATTTAGCCTTTCAAGAACTATCCTATTATTCTCCTCTAAATTATCCCTTGTGCTGGCAGATACTATAATCAGATCGTCCGCGTAGGCGACGCAGCCTCTAGTGTTTGTTATACTCTGAAGCTGGTTCAATAATGGATCTATGACAACATATCACAACTCTGGAAAACAAACAGAGCACTGCGGCAGCCTTTGGAGATATCTTTCACAATTTTCTTTCCAGGATATTCAAACTCCACCTGCCTGTCGGTGCAGTAATCTCGTAGACTTTTATAGAGACCTGGGACAGCCCATCTGTTATAGTCTTTCGAACAGGGCATGCCACCACAAATTATCAAACGTTGCAGCTATGTCAGTCATTATACCTATAAAATAATTGTCGTCTGAGGTGTTCACAATATTAGTTCCGTGACTTGTAACATCCCCAGTAGATTTCCCTTTTCTGAAACTGTGCTGCAGGAGGCTCAAGCCTCAGACGGCGGTGGCTACAGCATTTACGAAACAAATCGGCCTGTAAGATTTCGGTTCTCTTGGGTCTTGATCTTCCTCTTTTTTTATTATAATGATATCCGAGATTTTCCAGATTCTGGGCACCCGACACTGCAAAAGACATTCGTTTAGTAACACTGCGTTACACACAAGTGCCAAAGAAACTGGTACACCTGCCTAATATGTTGTAGGGGCCCCACGAGCACACAGAAGCGCCGCAACAAGACGTAGCATGGACTCGACTTATGTCTGAAGTGATGCTGGAGGGAACTGACACCATGAATCCTGCAGAGATGTCCATAAATCCGTAATAGTACGAGGGGGTAAAGATCTCTTCTGAACAGCACGTTGCAACGGATCCCAGATATGCCCAATAATGTCCATGTCTGGAGAGTAAGGTGACCAGCGGAAGTGTTTAAACTCAGAAGAATGTTCCTGGAGCCACTCTGTAGCAATTCTGGACGTGTGGGGTATCGCATTGTTCTGCTGGAATTGCCAAAGTCCGTCGCAATGCACACTAGACATGAATGGATGCAGGTGAACAGACAGAATGCTTACGTACATGTCACCTGTCAGAGTCGTATCTAGGGGTATCAGGGGTCCCATATCACTCCAACTGCACGAGCCGCACACCATTACAGAGGCTCCACCAACTTCAACACTCCCCTGCTGACATGCAGGGTCCATAGATTCGTGAGGTTGTGTTCGTATCCGTACACGTCCATCCGCTCGATTCAATTTGAAACGAGACTTGTCCGATCAGGCAACATGTTTCCAGTCATCAATAGTCCAATGTCGGTGTTGACGGGCCCAGGCGAGGCGTAAAGCTTTGTGTCGTTCAGTCATCAAGGGTACACGAGTGGGCCTTCGGCTCCGAAAGTCAATCTCTATTATGTTTCGTTGAATGGTTCGCACGCTGACACTTGTTGAAGGCCCAGCATTGAAATATACAGCAGTTTGCGGAAGGGTTGCACTTCTGTCACGTTGAACGATTCTCTTCAGTCGACGTTGGTCCCGTTCTCGCAGGATATTTTTCCGGCTGCAGCGATATCGGAGATTTGATGTTTTACTCGTGAAATGGTCGTCCGGGAAAATCCCCACTTCATCGCTGCCTCGGAGATGCTATGTCCCATCGTTCATGCGCCGATTATAACACTACGTTCAAACTCACTTAAATCTTGATAACCTGCCATTGTAGCAGCAGTAATCGATCTAACAACTGCGCCAGACACTTGTTAGATAGGCGTTGTCGACCGCAGCGCCAGATTGGCTCTGAGCACTATGCGACTTAACTTCTGAGGTCATCAGTCGCCTAGAACATAGAACTAATTAAACCTAACTAACCTAAGGACATCACACACATCCATGCCCGAGGCAGGATTCGAACCTGCGACCGTAGCGGTCCCTCGGCTCCAGACTGCAGCGCCTAGAACCACACGGCCACTACGGCCGGCGCAGCGCCACATTCTGCCTGTTTACATACCTCTGTATTTGAATACGCATGCCTACACCAATTTCTTTGGTGGGCTTCAGTGTATATTGTACAATTTTGTCCACAAGCTGATGCAACACTTCTGACAGTGTCCTATCAGACCCTGGTGCTTTCATCTTCTTTAACGTACTGGGTAAGCGGAGTCACAACACTATTGTTCACGTTCTGCACTAGTAATTCAGAGTGAAGATGCTGATGATACTATGTCTCTTCCGTCGTTGTATCGTTCGGCAACAAAGTTCTGAGTAGGTACTGCACTGATGTCCCGCAGTCTGTCGTCATCGTGCCGCCTGATCGTCTCATGGTTGATAATACGTTGGGCGATCGAGCCTTGTTTGTTGCAAGTTTGTAGGGAAAACCCCAAACATCAGTTACCATTTGGGCCTTAATGTATGCCTCCATGCCCGCATCTCGTGGTCGTGCGGTAGCGTTCTCGCTTCCCACGTCCGGGTTCCCGGGTTCGATTCCCGGCGGGGTCAGGGATTTTCTCGGCCTCGTGATGGCTGGGTGTTGTGTGCTGTCCTTAGGTTAGTTAGGTGTAAGTAGTTCTAAGTTCTAGGGGACTGATGACCATAGATGTTAAGTCCCATAGTGCTCAGAGCCATTTGAACCATTTTTTTATGCCTCCATTTTTCTGCTCTAGTCTTGTGTAGTAGTTCTTTCTATTGTTGTTCGACTGTTCGATAGAAACTCAGCCTTCTTTTTCGTTCTGTTTCCCCTAACGATGTTTGGTAGTATCTCCTCGCCTGCCTCGCTCTGCGTTTTAAGAATTGTACGGCGGGAATTTTAAGTCCTTTTGACTTGCTAAGAAATGTTGGGATCGCCTGGTCTTAAGCCGTCTGCATCGTTCGCACCAATTCGTTCGCTTTGCCATCAACATCGAATCCGCCCCTTTGCAATGGTTGTATCCTGAATTATGACTTTAAAAGTTGCCAATTCGCTTTGCGTAGATTATATTGTCGCTCGGGCTGGATGTTAGCGTCTAAGTTATTGTGAAGTAGATGAGATGATGGTCACTTGTTGCAAGTCCATCACAAACCTTCCAGTTGGCAATGTGATCACTGACTGTCGAGTTTGTGAGGGTGATAGCCATGTTTGCTGCAGCACCTGCGCGACTCTGGAAAGTAGGTGGTTTGAGAGGCCTATTCATGACATGAAGGCGAAGTTCTTGTATAACGTCCTAAAAGCACGGTCCTCTTTCATCCGTTACTCTGTTATGCCACAACGTTGATTTAGCGTTTGCGTCCATTCCGAAAATTCGTCAGTCTTGTCGATCTAGCATTTTTTTTTTGAGTTTTCTGTATGTGGCTTTATCTCCTGACTGTTTTGAAAATTTTAACTAGTTATATAAAATTTTCTTCTGTGTGTCACCGCATATTTGTCATATCTGTGCTGACTGGCGTGTGGGGTAACGCCCCGTTTCTGGAATACAGCTACTGTTTAAATAGTATGTGTAGGTCCAACTCCTCTAATACTTCCTCGAGTTCTTGCATCACCATGGCACTGCACATCACATTCATATGCCCGATTTTAAGATTTTAACCTCTTCATCTCAGAGTAGCATCTGGAAAATACTTCGGCCGGCCGGTGTGGCCGTGCGGTTAAAGGCGCTTCAGTCTGGAACCGCGTGACCGCTACGGTCGCAGGTTCGAATCCTGCCTCGGGCATGGATGTGTGTGATGTCCTTAGGTTAGTTAGGTTTAAGTAGTTCTAAGTTCTAGGGGACTGATGACCACAGCAGTTAAGTCCCATAGTGCTCAGAGCCATTTTTTTTTGGAAAATACTTCCTCTATTATTTGCTGGATGTATTCCAATCTCTGTCTTCCTATGCAGTTTTTGCCCTCTACAGCTGCCTCTACTACCATGGAAGTCATTCCCTGATGCCTGAACAGATGTCTTATCATCCTGTCCCTTCTCCTTGTCAGCATTTTCCATGTATTCCTTTCCTCTCCTATTCTGCGCAGAACCTCCTCATTCCTTACCTTATCAGTTCAAATGGTTCAAATGGCTCTGAGCACTATGGGACTCAACTGCGGAGGTCATTAGTCCCCTAGAACTTAGAACTAGTTAAACCGAACTAACCTAAGGACATCACAAACATCCATGCCCGAGGCAGGATTCGAACCTGCGACCGTAGCGGTCTTGCGGTTCCAGACTGCAGCGCCTTTAACCGCACGGCCACTTCGGCCGGCTTACCTTATCAGTCCCCCCAATTTTCAACATTCGTCTGTAGCACCTCATCTCGAACGCTTCGATTCTCTTCTGTTCCGGTTTTCCCACAGTCCGTGTTTCACTACCAGTGATGTGCACCAAACGTACATTCTCAGAAATTTCTTCCTCAAATTAAGGCCTAGGTTTGATACTAGTAGACTTCTCTAGGCCAAGAATGCTGTTTCTGCCTGTGCTCGTCTGCTTTTGATCTCCTCCTGGCTCCTTTCGTCATTGATTATTTTGCTGCCTAGGTAGAAGAATTTCTTAACTTCATCTACTTCGTGACCATCAATTCTGAAGTTAAGTTGCTCGCTGTTCTCACTTCTGCTACTTCTCATTATTTTCGTCTTTCTTCGATTTACTCTCAATCCATATTCTGTACTCATCAGACTATTAATTCCATTCAGCAGATCACGTAATTCTTCTTCACTTTCACTCAGGGCACCAATGTCATCAGCAAATTGTATCATTGATATCCTTTCACCTAGAATTTTAGTTCCGCTCCTGAACCTTTCTTTTATTTCCATCATTGCTTCTTCGATGCATAGATTGAACAGTAGGGGTGAAAGACTACATCCCTGTTTTACACCCTATTTAATCGGAGCATTTCGTTCTTGGTCGTCCATCACAACCATAGGTGGAAGCATAAGCGGCCAAAGACACTACTAACTAGGGCGCAACCACCTATGGCAAGCTAACATACACCAACAAGTGACGAACGACAGCAAGCCCCTGCATATCAGCAAAGTTGACTGGAAATACCAGCTGCTATTAAAGACGACCAACAGGCTACAGCAGGGAAACCGACGAGCTCGCCCACTGACGCACAAACAAATTGCCCACATCACCCTACACTGTGCCTCTGATATATGACCTATCGGACACAAAACGATGATAAACCTAAGTGTTGCAGGTTGCTGACGCAGACCGAGAGTTCAACACCGTCACCCAGCGGCAGCGGCCGAGCAACAGCACCGCACAACGTCAAGGTATCGACATGCATGATACCAACTACTAACAAAGCCTACCCTTGCATGACCTATCGCAGGCAGCAAGACATCTGCTACTGCTCTTACCATCCGACCTAACTATCACAGAGGTTTTCTTCCCTTGGCTCTTGCCTTGGTACTTTTTTTCCTCTGCCCTTCAAACCGCTACCCTTCATTCGACTTTTGACCCAATCTATCCCCGGATGAGCGCGTATTCATGGTTAACATCGCAGTACCCACATCCTGCGACACCTCACTTTAGTGAAAACTAACCCTTATGCAGAGATGGCAGTAGACCTTTTGAGTTGGCCATCATGCCGGTGTGGGCGTGGAGGAAAAAAAAAAAGTTGGGCGTCCAGTCTTATTATTCCCCTTTGGATCTTGTACATATTGCATATTACCCGTCTCTCCTCTCCCCGGGAACGTCTCATACCAGACGAGAGTAACTCCAAATGTTTGCATGGTGAAGTAATTATGGTCTACGCGTACGTGGAGACAGTGTTTGCGCAGCAATCGCCGACATAGTGTAACTGATGCGGAATAAGGGGAACCAGCGCGCATTCGCCGAGGCAGATGGAAAACCGCCTTAAAAACCATCCGCAGGCTGGCTGGCACACCGGATCTCGACACTAATCCGCCGGGCGAATTCGTGCCGGGAACCGGCACGCTTTCCCGCTCCCTATAGCTTACCCCTATTTTTCTCAGAATTTCGAGCGTCTTGCACCATTTTACATTGTCGAACGCCTTTTCCAGGTCGACAGATCCAATGAACATGCATTGATTTTTCATTAGTCTTGCTTCCATTATCAACTGCAACGTCAGAACTGCCTGTGTGGTGCCTTTATCTTTCGTAAAGCCAAACTGATCGTCATCTAACACATCTCCAATTTTCTTTTCCATCATTCTTGTCAGCGACTTGAATTCATGTGCTGTTAAGCTGATTATGCAATAATTCTCGCTCTTGTCAACTCAGGCGGTCTTCGTAATTGTGTGGATGATATTTTTTCGAAACTCTGATGGTACGTCACCAGACTCATACATTCTACACACCAACTTGAATAGTCTGTTTGTTGCTACTTTCCCCAATATTGTTAGAAATTCTGATGAACTGTTATCTATCCCTTCTGCCTTATTTGATCTTAAATCCCCCAAAGCTCTCTGAAGTTCTCATTCTAGTACTGGATCCCCCTCTCTTTGAAATCGACTCCTGTTTCTTCTTTTATCCTATTAGATAAATATTCCCTCTCATAGGGGCCTTCAACGTACTCTTTCCACTTATCCGCTCTCAACAGCGGAATTCCCGTTGCACTCTTAATGTTAGCACCCTTGCTTTCAATTTAACAATACGGTGTTCTGCTTCTTTTTCGATTTCTTCACATTTTTCATGCAGCCATCTCGTCTTAGCATCCCTGCATTTCCTATTTATTTCATTCCACAGCGAATTGCATTTCTTTATTCCTGAATTACCCTAAACATATTTGTACTTCCTTCTTTCGTAGATCAACTGAAGTATTTCTTCTCCTACCAACGGTATTTTCGTAGTTATCTTCTTTGTATGTATATTTTTCTTCCCAACTTTTGTGATTGCCCTTTTTAGAGATGTCCATTCCTCTTCAACTGTACTGCCTACTGAGCTGTTCCTTATTACTGTATGTATACCCTTAGAGAACTACAAGCGTATTTCGACATTCCTTAGTACTTCCGTATCCCACTTCTTTGCGTATCGATTCTTCCTGAGTAATCTCTTAAATTTCAGCCTAGTCCTCCTCACTACCACATTGTGATCTGCTCCTCGGTACACCATGCAGTCCAGTATTGGATTTCGTAATCTCTGTCTGACCATGATGTAATCTAACTGAAATCTTCCCGTATCACTCGGTCTTTTCCAAGTGTACCGCCTCCTCTTGTGATTCTTGAACATAGTATTCATTCACTATTACTAGCTGAAATTTATTACGGAAGTCAATTAGTCTTTCTCCTCTCTCATTCTTTGTCCCAAGCCCACATTATCCTGTAATCTTTTTTTCTGCTGCTTCCCCTACAACTGCATTACAGTGCCCCATGACTATTTGATTTTCATCTCCCTGTCGGTCAAAGGGATAAGCATTTGTGCGACACAGGAGTCGCTTTTGATAGTGTGGTATGCAGATAGTAGGAGTAAGTCTTTTCAGTGTAATAAATTGCGATTCTGGAAGATTGTTTCATAGTGTATTTGTCCAAATTAACGAATCAGTGTGCTGAGCTATGCTGCTGGCAAAGAATTAATCAGTGTCTTTATATACTCTGCTAGCACTAACCGCACCACTATTTCTATTCATATTTAATTATAGTGTATTGTCAGACCAGGAAAACCACCATTTCAGGTAACTTGCTTCTTTGAGTTAAAAAAAAGCGAATATTTATCGTAAGTCTGAAATTAGAGTTCATCCTTGTTCTAACGGACGATTCCCATTCCATTTATTTTATATATTTACGAGGGTTGACTGAAAAGTAATGTCTCCACCTTCGTAGCTCTTCAACAGTTGGCAGCATTGGTATGCGGCAGGTACTGGCTTGTTCCATAGCCTCTTCTCTACAGCTCCAGTTAGTGGGAAGCCTTAGCATTGAACGGTTGTGTTGTTACAGTGTAAAGTATGGAACCCTGTGCAGACGGTCGGTCAGTGCGATTTAAGTTACGTGCAGTCATTGAATTCTTGACAGCAGAAGGTGTTACCCCAAAAGAGATCCATCAGAGATTGAAAGCAGTTTATGGTGATTGTGTTGATGTGAGTACTGTGCGTCTTCTTTCTCGTAACGCGAGAAGAGTTCCTGGAAAATTTCAAGTCTGTGCGCTCTCATTTCAAGAGTCAGCATCCGGGGTACCCATCGTGCACAGATCGTCCGATAGTCAAGCAAAGCAATAATGTGACCCACACGTTCTCGTGAAATGCCAACTGTGCTTGCAGTTCCTCTCTAAGTGATACGACATCGTCCTGAATTAATCTGTCAACATTTTGCTTGTGAAACTCGGTGGTCGCTGTCACAGGGCGTCCAACTCTTTGTTTGTCACGTAGGTCAGATGTTCCCGCCTCAACATCTTTAAACTTACTCGCCCAACGACGCACAGTACTCACATCATCACAGTCACCAAAAACTGCTTTCATTCTCTGATGAACCTCCTTTGGGGTGACACCTTCTGCTGTCAAGAATTCAATGAACGACCGTCTGCGTACGTTTCTACACTTTACACTGTGACACCACAACCGTTCAGTACTAAGGCTTCCCGCCAACTGGAGGCGTAGAGGAGAAGCTACGGAACAAGCCAGTACCTGCCGCATACCAATGCTGCCAACTGTTGAAGAGTCACGAAGGTGGAGGCATTACTTTTCAGTCAGCCCTCGTATTTGTGTTGCATTTCCATTAACTGTGCCTTATGCTACCTAACTCTTACATAAAGAATTCCTTATGTGCATAACACACCAGCGCACGACCAGGCCCATATGTTAGCAGCGCTAAAAAATTATAACGCGGTTGCGTGCTAGCCCGCTTGCTGTTACGTGATACCAAAGTGATTCGTTCTACGACTGATGTTACTCCATTTTTTCTTGTTGCTACAAACCAACCAGAACACAGGAATTTGCGTTTTGGATTGTCTGATCTAGAATAAACTGATGTGGTTACGTATGACTTTTCAGTTTGGTGAGAAAAGCAGAAAAATAAACTGCCCTCTCAAATCCAGAGAGCAGTCAAACCTGAACAGAATCTATACGTATCTATTTCCTATAAATATTATAAATTAAAGTCTCCTGGCGCGTTTTTCTGTCTCTGTGTGAAGGTTATTCTCAGAAACTACTATAGGGATTTTGATACCATTTTCACTAATAGACAGGCTGATTCACGAAGAAGCTTTGTGTATTTGCGACGGCTATTCGGTAAGTAAGGTCCGGTCGGTCGCGAAATGGAAACCATAGTGAAAATAAAAAATGTTTTACTATGTTGTATTCACAATAATTTGCTACACATTCCAGTTACTTCTCTACGTAGTCTCAGCTCCGACTTAGACATTTGTCGTAACGTCGTTCCATCTTTCCAATATCCTTGTCAAAGAACCCAGCTGCCTGCGCTTTCTGCCACTTCTCTACGCTGGTGTGCCAAAGCGTTGTCTTCAGGGTCAGCGGTTCATGTGAGCAGAGATGAACATCAGAGAGAGTCAAGTCCGGGTTGTATGGTGGGTGATCAAAAGCGCTGCAGGGGACGTCCTCATTGCCTGTGGGGTCGCATGAAATCAGGCGAAACCTCTCAGCGGACACACATACTTGGTGGAAGACACTATTACTCTAGGCATATTTACATGCTCACTGTGTGCTCAGAACTGAAGAGAGCGAGTTGACGCGATCTAAAGGCATATTAGAAGCACTGCCCAGCACATCTTTGCAAAGCTTCAACGGATTTTTACTGTCGTTTCAATTTCGTGACCTATCGGACCTTGCGTTCCGAATAGCCCTCGTAATTTATTACCATTGAGCCAGACAAGCCGTCCGGCTGTAATTACTTGCACCTACCAGTGCGAAGAAGTAGGGGCGAGTCACTAGCTCGGGATGTGAATGAAAGAAAGGGACATGGAGCTGACGGAGGTGTGAGAGGAAATTTTAAAGTTTAAAGCAATACAAAAGGAAACTGAAGAAATGTGTACAGAATGTCTGTGTTGGGTGACAGTTCCCAAATAACTGGGATGATTCTGTAGTTGTTCTACCTCATTAGAGAGGAGACAGACAAAAAATTAAAAAACTACACACCTATCAGCGTCCTCTGCGTAATACTAAGCAAGATTATGCAGCGACTGAGGAACTGGACTAGCATTCGGGAGAACGGCGATTCGAATCCCCGTTCGGGCAACCCGATTTCTGTTTTCCGTGGCTTCCGTTAATCCCTTAATGCAAGTCTCGGGATGGTACTTTTGAAAAGGACACGGCTGCTTTCTTTCCCCATTCTTATCTAATCGGAAATTACGCACCATCTCTAATGACTTCATCATCGACAGGAAGTTAAGCCCTTCCTTCTTTCCCCTCCGCATGGCAAAAGATATTGTATTCGTGCCCAGCATGGACATACGGTGAGCATCCGCTTCTAGCTGGACTGTCGATACGGAACATGAACGAAAGAGACTGGCTGTATCCAGCAACTCTGGTGTGATATTGTCGTGTCCAGTGTCATATATCCATCCATGAATACGCCAGTGAGAGCCGAACACGGCATTCCGTTATCTTATGATACTAACGTTTAAGCGTCATATTGACATACGTATTATCAACCTTGTTGTGTTGTGGACTCGTTTTGGAAGGCTGCTAGGAAGGACAGATCTTCGCTTATCGACGACATTGCCTGTGCTCAGGTGTTTGTTCTCGGCTCACAGTTCAGACCGTGAACTCTCAAGTCACTAACCTCTAGGCATTGCCTACCTTGGCGTTCCCTCGGTCACAGCTTAGCTGTCTTCCAAGTGATCGTACAGGCAACAAACAAGACGTAAGATTTCTCTAAAATTATTACCTACCACATATAAAATATTCGATTTTAATCGAGCAAAGGAACATGATGGCTTTAGCAATAGGACCAACTGCCAATTAAAGAACGGTACATTGAGTGTGAATTACCAAGTCTAAGAGGGGTCATGTAAAAGGATTTCATATCACCAATATTCTCAGCAGAATTAGAGGAAGTTTTCAGATTCTGACATTGGGAAAACCAAGAAGGAAGACGTATTAAATGGAGCTTATCTGAACCACATTCCATTTCCTGATAACATTACACTGTTTACTTCTGCTGAAGATAAATTTCGACGACTGGTGGACGGACTTAACACAGCAACCTTGGAATTTCTGTACCATATGCCGTTTTCTGACTGTTGTTGGATCGGAGTGTCGTCTTAAATGATGAAATACGAATTCTATACGGTATACATCTGTTTTCCACTTTCTTCATCATCTATTAGGTTGGTATATAAGTTCATAGCGCTTTCGTTTTGCGTGTTGTTATTCCGGTTGATATGGGTTTATTTATCGATATGACGTTTTATTTGTAGTTCAGTGTTGTATCTGAATTTATACAGTGTGAACATTAATAAAACCGAGAAACTGTATGACGGTTTCCTGACCGGAAATGGAGGAAAAAGGGCCGATGAACATGTGTCCGAAATGCATCGTTGCCACTGTAGATGGCTCTGATGAATGAAGGTTCCTCTGACTAAGTGCCGTGTGTTTCTTGTGTTGCAGGCTGTGTGACTGACGCAGCATATTGTAAGCAGCAGAACGGTCCATTTCTCATGTCGGGAACAAGCTGAGATGTCTGCGTATGGCCAAACAGATGGAAACGGTCGAGAGGAAGCATGTGCAGTAGAATCCGGTCATCGAAATCTCGTGTACCCATAATTCGCCGTCTCCCTGAAAGGGCTCATAATCACACAAACGCCCAAAAAGGGCTTCAAATGTTGTGTGAAGTGGTTGGCTAGAGTATTTGTTTTTGTATAGCTGTACTACCTTTCGACCGTTAACATTTGGTTGGCGGTGCCAAAGACACCAACTCAGCTTGTTCCCGACGTGAATACCGGACCATTTTGTTGCTTACAGTACGCTACGTCAGTCACGCAAGAAATAAACGGCATGTGGTCAGAGGAACTTTCATTCCTCAGCGCCATCTACCGTGGCAATGATGCATTTCGGGACACATGTTAATAGAACCTTCTTTTCCTCCATTTCCAGGCAGGAATCCCTCCCTGCAGATTGTCGGTTTTATTAATGTTCACCCTGTATATTGTCATTTGGAAGTAATGAGTGGAGCTGAGGACGCTAGAACATCTACATCTACATCTACGTGATTAATCTGCTATTCACAATAAAGTGCCTGGCAGAGGGTTCAATGAGGCACCTTCACGCTGTCTCTCTACCGTTCCACTCTCGAACGGCACGCGGGAAAAACGAGCACATAAATTTTTCTGTGCGAGCCCTGATTTCTCCTATTTTATCGTGATGATCATTTCTCCCTATGTAGGTGGGTCTCAACAAAATATTTTCGCAATCGGAGGAGAAAACTGGTGATTGAAATTTCATGAGAAGATCCCGTAGCAACGAAAAACGCCTTTGTTTTGATGATTGCCACTCCAATTCACATATCATGTCTGTGACACTATCTCCCCTATTTCGCGATAATACAAAACGAGATGCCCTTCTTTGTACTTTTTCGATGTCATCTGTCAGTCCCACCTGATGCGGATCCCACACCGCACAGCAATACTCCAGAATAGAGCGGACAAGCGTGGTGTAAGCAGTCTCTTTAGTAGACCTGTTGCACCTTCTAAGTGTTCTGCCAATGAATCGCAGTCTTTGGTTTGCTCTACCCACAATCTTATCTATGTGATTGTAACTGTAATCCCTAAGTATTTCGTTGAATTTACAGCTTTCATATTTGTGTAACTTATCGCGTAATCGAAATTTAGCTGATTTATTGTAGTACTCATGTGAATAATTTCACACTTTTCCTTATTCGGGGTCAATTGCCACCTTTCGTACCATACAGATCTCTCATCTAAATCACTTTGCAAGTCGTTTTGATCATCTGATGACTTTACAGGACGGTAAATGACAGCATAATCTGCAAACAATCTAAGACGGCTACTCAGATTGTCTCCTAAATCGTTAGTGTACATCAGGAACAGTAGAGGGCCTATAACATTCTTGGGGAACGCCGGTTATTACTTCTGATTTACTCGATGACTTTCCGTCTATTTCTACGAACTGTGACCTTTCTGACAGGAAATTACGAATCCAGTCGCACAACTGAGCGATACTTCGTAGGCACGCAGTTTGGTTAGAAGACGCTTGTGAGGAACGGTGTCGAAAGCCTTCTGGAAATCTAAAAATATGGAATCAATTTGACATCCCCTGTCGATAGCATTCATTACTTCATTTGTATAAAGAGCTAGTTGTGTTTCACAATAACGACATTTTCTGAAACCGTGCTGACTATGTGTCAATAAATCGTTTTCTTCGAGGTACTTCATAATGTTCGAATACAGTATATGTTCCAGTACCCTACTGCAGATCGACGTTAGTGATATAGCCCTGTAATTCAGCGGATTACTCCTACTTCCCTTTTTGGGTATTGGAGTGACTTAAGCAATTTTCCAGTCTTTAGGTGCGGATCTTTCTGTAAAGTCGTGCGACGAGGGCCTCCCGACGGGTAGACCGCTCGCCTGGTGCAAGTCTTTCGATTTGACGCTACTTCGGCGACTTGCGCGTCGATGGGGATGAAATGATGATGATTAGGATACTGTGAGCGAGTGGTTGTATATAATTGCTAAATATATGGAGTGCCGAGTGGAGAAATCTTAACATTTCCAAGATATTCTTCTGTTTGAGTTCAGTAGAGGGGTGACAGCCGCAGGGGTCGCCAGAAACATTTGTACCGCGTATGGGGACATGCCATTGGACAGAGCACAACGAGAAAATGGTTTTCTCATTTTACGGAGGATCGTTTTGACGTTAGTGACTCTCCATGTTCAAGAAGACCTTCGGGTTTTGATGAAGATCATTTAAACGCATTAATCCGCAATGATCCACATCAGTGTAGTCGATAACTGGCAAATGAGATGAACTGTGATCATTCCACCATCGTGCGACGTTTGCATCCAAAGGGGAAGGTTCAAAAATCGGCTTTATGGGTACCGCATGCTCTAAGCCATACTCACAAAAATCAGTAGGTGGTTGTATGTGCATCTCTGCTTGCTCGTCTTGTGAACTACACTGCCCAAAGTGGTTCAGATGGCTCTGAGCACTATGGGACTTAACATCTGAGGTCATCAGTCCCCTAGACTTAGAACTACTTAAACCTAACTAGCCTAAGGACGTCACACACATCCATGCCCGACGCAGGATTCGAACCTGCGACCGTAGCAGTTCCGGACTGAAGAGCCTAGAACCGCTCGGCCACCGCGGCCGGTCTACACTGCCCATTCCTGTCCTGCATCGTTACTGGTGACGAGAAATAATGTCTTTATGTTATCAAAAGGAAAAGAAAGGAATGGCTGAGCCCAAACAAAGCAGCAATTCCCCGCACAAAGACTTGCGCGCATCCACAAAAGATAATGGATAATGTTATGCACTAGCTGGAACAGCAACCGTGTCGTGTGCTACGAATTGATTCCCCGAAGAGAAACTATCACTGCTGACATTCATTGTCAACGACTGTGACGTCTTGCAGACGCAGTCCAACAACACGGTCAGGAAGACTGCGTGAAGTGTTGCTACTCTACTCCACGATAACGCCTCCCCGCGTTCTGCTAGACTGACAGAAAACACAATACAGGAGTTAGGTTGGGAAGTCATCTGCATCCACCTTATCCACCTGATATTGTGCCCTCAGATTTTCATCTTTTCCCTTCTCTGTCGAACAGCCTTCAAGGAACTTCCTTACCAGATGAAAATACGCTTCGATCATGGTTCGAGGAGTTCTTCGCCTCAAAACGACGTTACTTCTACAGTCGCCGAATAGAAAAGTTACATCAACGTTGGCAGACTATTGTAAAAGTGAAAGATATGGATATGCCGTGTGGCTTGGCCCTACCGTCGGGTAGGCCGTTTGCCTGGTGCAAGTCTTTCGACTTGACGTCGCTTCGGCGACTTGCGTGTTGATGGGGATGAAATGATGATGATACGGACAACAAAACACTCAGTCCCTGAGGGGAGGAAATCTCCGACCCAGCCGCGAATCGAGCCCGGGTCGTTAGGTATGACATTCCGTCGCGCTGACCACGCAGCTACCAGGGGCAAAGTGAAGGATAATATTCGTATGTCATTGACGGCTAAAGGCTCTGTTGTGTGTATCTGTTGTGTTCATTAAACTTATGGAAAAACGCTACGAACTTATGTAAATCGTCAAATTTTCGCTTTGTTTTCACGTATCCCCTCGCTTTCTCTTTAATGACTCTGTTGTTCCATTTGAGAAATTCATTTCACTTACCTTATACGCATCTGTAGCTTTTGCTGTTTGTCTAAATGACCTTTCGTCTATGTGCCGGCCGGAGTGGCCGAGCGGTTCTAGGCGCTACAGTCTGTAACCGCGCGACCGCTACAGTCGCAGGTTCGAATCCTGCCTCGGGTATGGATGTGTGTGATGTTCATAGGTTAGTTAGGTTTAACTAGTTCTAAGTTCTACGGGACTGATGACCTCAGAAGTTAAGTCCCATAGTGCTCAGAGCCATTTGAACCATTTCCTTTCGTCTATGTCTGCATAAATTTAATTTTCAGAGATGCTGACCTTGCTGCTTAAATTATGCTGTTATACCTTTCCATTCTTAAATTAATTCTTATGATCAACATTTTTTATTTCTCGCATATGAAAACGTTTCTTTAAATCTTTGTTTCCATTTTTACATTCTATCTCATTAGTCTACGCTCATCTAAAATTATGATAGGTTTAGGACCGTCACATGCTGTAAAATGTGTTTATTGTTTTATAAAATGTAGTCAGTTTCATTTTTAATACCATTCCCTCCTTTCCAACTTATTTTTCTGTTTGTTTTCTTCTGGAAGAATGTATTAAGGAAATCGCGTTGTCCTTCACCATAGTTATCAGAATGATGCTGATGATAAAGTACTTGTTTTGTTTATCTCGTAGTCGCTCGGAACCTTTACGGAACTCCCGTTTACACTGTCATTAAGTAGCACTTCAAGAACATAAAATCGGCCAGGAAACGCTTCTGATCGCATAACAAACCACCTCTGAATTTCGCAAAAATGGCTCTGAGCACCATGGGACTTAACTTCTGAGGTCATCAGTCTCCTAGAACTTAGAACTACTGAAACCTAACTAACCTAAAGACATCACACACACCCATGCCCGAGGCAGGATTCGAACCTGTGACCGTAGCGGTCGCGCGGTTCCAGACTGTAGGGCCTAGAACCGCTCGGCCACCCTGGTCGGCTCTGAATTTCACAACTGGTTATAAATGGCGTATATAACTTCGGTAACCATCTACGTTATCTGGAGTTACTGGTCGAGGAAGCGACACGTCGATTAGAAATTTTATCACTTGGAGAGAACAGGGAATGAAGGGTCTATTCATAACACAATGTGGCCATATTTAAAGATGATATTTTCTGGAAAACTGGGTTTCTGCCACTGAAAAAGATGCCTCAGCTATATCGCTGACAGGTCAAGTGTCGACTGAGGCTGTGTATAAGAATGTTAGCGCTAGCTAATTATTCCGGTAAGAAGGTCTCCTGTTGAAGAGAATATTTTTGGATTGTACTGTTTCTCCAAATTTGGTTTCAAGGTTGAGTACTTTTAGCACTTGGTCTCGGATTCCACTCCCTTCTACGATCTAGAGCGATAATTTTTGTGGAGTATGCTTTGCTACTTTCCCCAGGTCTAGAATGCCCCAATGGGCAGCTCCACTAGTAGTAATTCGTAAACCACACTAATACTTCGCTCTTCAGCGGCGTTTTTTAATCGACCGTAAATGTGCGATCTCAGATTCTTATCATATACGTGTACACCACTCGGGGGAGCTATTCTCAAACTATACAGTGTGATTCTTATCAACGTTTAAAAATCCCGAAGCGACGCAGATGACGCTGAGACAAGTAATTTAATACAAGATACATGGGGCGCAAATATCGCGAAATACGTCAAAAGTGAATGTCAAAATATCGTATTTTACGGACTATAAGACGTACCTTAATTTTTAAGCAATTTTAAAAAATAACACTTTTACCGTTTTTATTACTAGATTATAAAGCCAGACTAAAAAATTCTTAGTTTATAAAACCGAACTAAACTTTAAAATCCCTGTAAAGCGTCATTTGAACTTTCTTCTTCTTCTTCCTCTTCGTCGTCATCGTTGTCCTCTTCGTATATAAGACGTTTTTCACTGCCATCGAGAGCGTTACTTCTGCCGCACCTCTTGAAACAATTAACAGTAATGTCTTCTCTCACTCTAGACCATGACTGCTTTATCAACTGACATCTTGTTTTGATTGTAAGTCGTTTTAAAGCTCCCTTCGACGTGAATTCATGTTGGGTTTCATCCACCACCCCTTCGTTCCATTCCTCTCTCATATAAACATCAGGAAGTTGCAATTGTGAAATAAGTCCTCCTGGAATAACAGCAAGCTCTGTATTTGCCTGTCTCAGTTCCTCTTTCACAGATTTTTCAAATGGCTACTAAACTGACCTACAACAAGAATGGAACTCTTCTTCAATAAAGCAGCTTTCCTTCTCTCCCACACTCTTTTAACCCATAATTTCATACTAGCCTCGTTCATTCAACCCTTGACATATACGTGTACAACAACACCTTTCGATATTTTAGAAGGTTTCTGCACTGTTTTGCGCTTGAAAATGATCATGGGATTAAGGTTAGTACCATCGGCACATCGTGGAAGGACAACAGTACAGTGCATTTTTTCATGTCCACTTATTGTAGTTACAGTTTTAGCACGTTCCACGGCAACAGTTCTGTTATTCGGCACTTCAAATGTCAGAGGAGTTTCGTCCATATTCGCTATTCGGCTTAGTTCAAATGGTTCAAATGGCTCTGAGCACTATGGGACTTAACATCTGAGGTCATCAGTCCCCTAGAACTTAGAACTACTTGAACTGCGACCGTAGCGGTCGCGCGGTTACAGACTGAAGCGCCTAGAACCGCTCGGCCAGACCGGCTGGCTTGGCTTAGTTCGGCAGTGTTTTCTTTCGATGTAATAAAGGGATATATAGGTTATATTTTTCCCTTCATACTCTTCTGGCATTTTCTGAGATTTTTGGTTCTGGTTCGCACGTAAAGTCCATGACGCTTCATAAACCTGTAGCACCAACCGACTCCACCCTTAAAGTTTTCTGTTAAGTTCCGCCTTAGCGCTTGCTTACGAGTGTACTTTTGAACTATTTTTGTATTAATTCCAATGTCATTTTGATGGTGTCCTTGAATCCATTTCAGTACGTCATCTTCTAGTTTCCGCCATTTTCAAGTCAGTGCATATTTAGTCTTCCTCACGTTTTTCAGTTCTTTATTAACCAATCAATCACGAATAGTTTCTTTCTGTTGGTGGAGGTCCAAAATGGCGCTCAACTGCTCTGGTTCGATGTTCTGCATATGCTATCACTTTCAATTTATAGCCTGCATCAAATAATTTTTTAAATTTTTTTCGATTACAAAACTAGCTACTAACAAAATTTTGGACTGTTACCGATAACGCAAATCACTTTCGGTTCAAATTGACTGGCACCCTAGACAGCAATGACGCATCCTAGGCTAGACAGTGTTCAGGGTTTGTGATGGCGGGGCAGGTGGAAGACAGTGTTAGCAAGCTTTGTGAATCCCCGCAACTCAAGTTCGTCGCATCGGTACACTGTTGCTTCCCGTTGAATCCAGTGTTGACAGATAGAGATAAGTTTCGCCCGACATAATACATGGCCATTTTTAGGACAGGCGGGAATTTTTAATCGAACACCGGCCATATTTATATTAATGTCGAGTGTAAGACGTACCTATATTTTGGAGGCAATTTTTCGAAGAAAGAAGTACGTACTACGGTCCGTAAAATACGGTATGTTGAACATGTGACGTCACCAGATGGCGTTCCTCGGCGTTTGCGCAGCGGCGGAGCCTGTCGGTCTGTCGCGACTTCAGCGTGTGTGGCTCTGGTTCGATTCTCCTGTCTGTCAGGAAGTATTTTTTTGCATCGCGTTAGACAATAATGTGCTTACATTGGGGTAGATTTATTAATTTATTCACCATTCTTCCTGGTTTATTGCAAAGTTCAAAAAATGGTTCAAATGGCTCTGAGCACTATGGGACCTAACATCTACGGTCATCAGTCCCCTAGAACTTAGAACTACTTAAACCTAACTAAGTTAAGGACATCACACAACACCCAGTCATCACGAGGCAGAGAAAATCCCTGACCCCGCCGTGAATCGAACCCGGGAACCCGGGCGCGGGAAGCGAGAACGCTACCGCACGACCACGAGCTGCGGACTATTGCAAAGTACATGACAGCAAAAACCTACTGCATTGCGTCAGAAGTACATGAGTAGAAGCTTCCAAATTGCGTCGCTACCAGTAAATAACCTACGTTTTTATTTACTAAATAAAGTCTATAAAGAAAAAAGGGGGCAAAAGGAAAGAAACACAAAATAAGAACAGCTTTTACTTGGTTTCTGCGACGACAATACATTTGTAGCTTCCTTGCTTACAACAAATCACATTTACAAAAGGTGTCCGAAATTCGCCCCGTTTGCTTGAAGGCAAGTGTTGAAAGTAGTGTGAAGTCATCCACATGAGTATCAAAAGAAATCCGATAAATTTCGGTTACACGATAAATCACACAAATCTGAAGACTGCAAATTCAACTAGATACATAGGAATTACAGTTACTAGTAGGTTAAGCTGAAATGATCTTATAGAAAACGTTGTGGGTAAAGCAAATCAAAGATTGCTGTGAAACTGCAAGAAGTCCGCTAAACATACTGCCTACACTACGCTTGTACGATCTCTTGTGGAGTATTGCTGCGTGGTGTAGCATTCACATCAGATACGATTTGTGGACGTCATCGAAAAAGTTCAAAGAAAGGCAGCTCGTTTTGTACTGCCGCGAAATAAGGGAGAGAACGCCGCGCATAAGATACATGAACTGGAGTGGCAATCATTAAAACAAAGGCGTTTTTCGTTGCGGCAGGATCTTCTCATGAAATTTCAATCACCACCTATCTCCTGAGAGTGTGGAAATATTTTATTGGCGCCCACGTGCATAGGAAGGAATGATCATTATAACAAAATAAGAGAAATCGAAGCTCGCACAGAAAGGTTTAAGCGTTCGCTTTTCGTGCGCGCTTTTCGAGGGTGGAAAGGTAGAGAAATAACTTGAAGGTGGTTCCATGAACCTTCTGCCAGGCACTTAACTACGAAGTGCAGAGTAATCATGTAGACGTAGATGTAGACTGCATCGCTCAATCATCGGTCACGGCACGTGGTCGAAAATGTTACTTTAGGCTTCCGGTGCACGTGTGGCGAGGTACGTCATCGGGTGACGTCACATCTTCAATATTGTCATCCACTTACCTCAACGTCACCTACGTCGCTTTGGAAGTTTTAAAACGTTAATAAGAATCACCCTGTGTAAATACGAACCCCTATCTTTCGGCAATGCAAGTGTTCTTGTGAATTAGCATAGTTACCTGGAATAACTGATTTAACAAAGATTAGTCTGTGTTTGTATGAAATGAACACATCGCTAATCATTAGACACTATTTATCACTCTTGAGCAAGCTGGTCATTAATATAGCCTAATTGTTCATTGTAACAGATGCTTCAGTACATGGTGTAGAGACAGTATTTTCATGGAAAATTTTGAGGACTCGGAAAAATCTGTTGCGCATGTTTTCGAAACCTTGAATCTTGCCAAAATCAGCTACTCTCAAAACGAGAAAGAGGTTCCGCTTTTGTGTAAGGAGTGTGTATGTTCCAAGTACAAGTGTAACTGTACAGATCCATATTTGAATTTACTGTGGGTGTACAGTTTGATCCCAACCTCGCTGTCCAGAGAAAACCGCTGAGTGGCTGCAAAACGTCTTGAGCAACTACCACTCCGAAATCCAAACCCATGTCAGCTGCTAGCACGGAAACGATGAGGCTTTGTCTCATCTGTTTATGGGTTCTTACTCTGAATTCCACGCCCAGTTAATCATTTGTTTGGAAATAGATAAATAGAATAGGTGGTTTCCCTATTATGGTCTAGCATAAAACACGATTCACCATAAGAGACCACAAGCTACAGCTGGTAGTGTAAAGCATTTTAGAAAAGTGTCTGGAACATCTACAAGCAAGCGCTTCAACAGAAGTGCTGTCCTACTTCACATTGTGCTACCGCTTAAATATGGTACACACCTGGAAATTGAAATAAGAACACCGTGAATTCATTGTCCCAGGAAGGAGAAACTTTATTGACACATTCCTGGGTTCAGATACATCACATGATCACACTGACAGAACCACAGGCACATAGACACAGGCAACAGAGCATGCACAATGTCGGCACTAGTACAGTGTATATCCACCTTTCGCAGCAATGCAGGCTGCTATTCTCCCATGGAGACGATCGTAGAGATGCTGGCTGTAGTCCTGTGGAACGGCTTGCCATGCCATTTCCACCTGGCGCCTCAGTTGGACCAGCGTTCGTGCTGGATGTGCAGACCGCGTGAGACGACGCTTCATCCAGTCCCAAACATGCTCAATGGGGGACAGATCCGGAGATCTTGCTGGCCAGGGTAGTTGACTTACACCTTCTAGAGCACGTTGGGTGGCACGGGATACATGTGGACGTGCATTGTCCTGTTGGAACAGCAAGTTCCCTTGCCGGTCTAGGAATGGTAGAACGATGGGTTCGATGACGGTTTGGATGTACCGTGCACTATTCAGTGTCCCCTCGACGATCACCAGTGGTGTACGGCCAGTGTAGGAGATCGCTCCCCACACCATGATGCCGGGTGTTGGCCCTGTGTGCCACGGTCGTATGCAGTCCTGATTGTGGCGCTCACCTGCACGGCGCCAAACACGCATACGACCATCATTGGCACCAAGGCAGAAGCGACTCTCATCGCTGAAGACGACACGTCTCCATTCGTCCCTCCATTCACGCCTGTCGCGACACCACTGGAGATGGGCTGCACGATGTTGGGGCGTGAGCGGAAGACGGCCTAACGGTATGCGGGACCGTAGCCCAGCTTCATGGAGACGGTTGCGAATGGTCCTCGCCGATACCCCAGGAGCAACAGTGTCCCTAATTTGTTGGGAAGTGGCGGTGCGGTCCCCTACGGCACTGCGTAGGATCCTACGGTCTTGGCGTGCATCCGTGCGTCGCTGCGGTCCGGTCCCAGGTCGACGGGCACGTGCACCTTCCGCCGACCACTGGCGACAACATCGATGTACTGTGGAGACCTCACGCCCCACGTGTTGAGCAATTCGGCGGTACGTCCACCCGGCCTCCCGCATGCCCACTATACGCCCTCGCTCAAAGTCCGTCAACTGCACATACGGTTCACGTCCACGCTGTCGCGGCATGCTACCAGTGTTAAAGACTGCGATGGAGATCCGTATGCCACGGCAAACTGGCTGACACTGACGGCGGCGGTGCACAAATGCTGCGCAGCTAGCGCCATTCGACGGCCAACACCGCGGTTCCTGGTGTGTCCGCTGTGCCGTGCGTGTGATCATTGCTTGTACAGCCCTCTCGCAGTGTCCGGAGCAAGTATGGTGGGTCTGACACACCGCTGTCAATGTGTTCTTTTTTCCATTTCCAGGAGTGTATAATGCACCATAACTAATAGCGAGAGACCCCGATTAGCACAGAATGGTCACCTTAAGTCTTTCAGACCAGAATCCTATAACTTCTTCACTGAACATCTACATATATATTGATCAGGAGTAGACACCATCATAGAACGCACGATGAGTACTTGTGAAGGATGCGCGAAAATGCAGTGTTAGTGTTGTGTATTTTCACTTCCTGGCAACACCATAAGAACTATGGAAACGAAGTAGATATACACAACGCCAACGCATTTTTAGGGCTCCGTACCTCAATCGGTAAAAAAGGAATCCTTATAGGATCACTTGGTTGGCTGTCTGTCAAAACTCTTTTTCCAACTGTTCAAAACCCTTTTTCTCTGGCTCGGATAGGCAAATCAAGTTGAAATTTATTACGCAGTGAGGTCTACTATCGCTTGGCGATGTAAAAAAGTGAAACCTCTTAGACAATGCAATCAAAAGATACCGCCATTTATGTCATATATTTTGATACTCGCAAAATAAGAGATCAAAACCTATAGGGTACTTCCTTCTCAGCCAGAAACAGGAAATCTGCCAAGAAGCCAGGTTTCACACTATAACTAAAGGAAAAAAACCCGAAAACTATTAATTTATAATTACAATAGAGGAAAAAAATTTTGTCATTTGTTATCAGACTGTCTGTTCGTCCGTCTGTTAAGACCTTTTTTGTCAGGAACGGGTAGATGTATCAAAGTGAAATTTGTCACACACTTAGGTCTGTAGCCCTTTGGTGGTGTAAAAATGTTAAGCATCTAAGTCAATACCATCAAAAGTTGGTTCAAATGGCTCCAAGTACTATGGGACTTAACGTCTGAGGTCATCAGTACCCTAGACTTAGAACTACCTATACCTAACTAACCTATGGATATCACACACATCCATGTCCGAGGCAGGATTCGAACCTGCGACCGTAGCAGTAGTGCCGTTCCAGACTGAAGCGCCTAGAACCGCGAGGTCACAACGGCAGGCCCATCAAAATATACGACCATTTATGTCATATATTTTCATACTGCTAAACTCACACATTAAAAACTATAGCGTATTTACCTTTGACGTAAAATCATTCAATTTGGCCAAGTAGAAAGGTTTAACAGTACAAGTAAAGGAAAAAAAATCAGAAAATGGTTAATGTTTAATTACAAAACAAGAAAAAATATTTCTTTTGCCATTAGTTATACTACACCAGACCCGAAATTACAACATTCTTGAAAGTGCTGGAAATCCTGGGATCGATATCTTGGCAATAACAATGTCGACAACGAGCAAAATTCATGGAAACCTTCGATTCAAGGAATGGATGAATTGGGGTTGTAGAAAAATTTCCGCTACCAGTCACAATAAAAGATTGTTTATTCGTCACACAACCGGTTTCGAGGTTGCGCCCATCTTCAGGTGTTTATACATCCATTTACATGTTTGTACTGTTGGAGATCACTGTATAAATACAAAAAAATTATTTGCTGGTGACTACACAAATACAAGTGGGACAATTGTAAGTGGTAAGGCAGCATTTAACGAAAATATATCTGTACTTACAAAAAGATGAAGCACCATTATTACAGTTATGCTGTGATGATAGTTTGGCCCCTTAGTTACACAGTTATGGTCAATTTCACGTCCAAATATCAGGTATAGCTCCATATTACACTATTATGATGTGCACTCGTGAAATACGCTATGTTTACATACAAACATGTGGGCTGTGGTCAAAGAACTTATATGTAGCAGATGTAAAGATGTTGCTCACACAGAAACTTGTAGGTTCTGGTCAAAGAACTTAGCCACAGCAAGTGCAAAGGTGTTGCATATATAGAAATTTAAAAAACTATTATAGACTGCGACGTTTCTTGACACACATTATGAAATTTTTTGATTCACATTTTTGACGGAAAACTTAGATCTAGGAAGTACAATGTTGTTACATAAATGAAATTTTTCAAAGCTATTCCAAATTAAAAAATTTAAAAAAATCACAGCTTTAACTGTTTTGAGCCACACTGTTGTGAGAGAACTTAGATCTAGGAGGTACAATAATGTTATACATAAGAATTTTTTTAAAGCTATTACACATTATAGAATGCCAGTTACAGCTTGTGTTTACAATATGACTATTACAAATTATGATAATGACTCTTGGACTGTTGTATGACTGCTACATCGAATATACATGGAATAATACTTTGTTATTATATCAGAGGATAATTATTTTCCGTTTTTGAATATTTCATGCAATATATGAAGATAGGATTTATTTGCAAGTTCCACTTGTTCGTTCAGAACAAGGTCTGGTGAGTTAGAGCTGTGGATATAAATTTCTAGTTCTTCAAGCAGATTCATTTTCTTGCCTTTGTTCACAGTGTGTATTATTTGTAGGTTTTCTGTAATGGCTGTGGCTGAGTGGCCATGGTCTCTTAGGTGCATTGCAAAGGTGGATCTATCAAAATTAGTTAGCCGGAAGGCATCCATATGCTCACGGTATCTTACAGTGAAACTCCTTCCAGTTTGGCCTATGTAGAACTGTGGGCAATTGTCACATAAAAGTTCGTAAATACCTGATTTGTGGTAAGACAAACAGCCAATACCACCATCCAAGTGCCAGCCACCCCCGATGGCGCTTAACTTCGATGAGGTGATGGGATCCGGTGTTTCCACTGCGGCAAGGCCGTTCCCTTAGTAGTATAGGATGCTATGTTAAACTTCCTATACATCACATCTGTAATGTGCAGCTTTGAGTAATTTCATATATGTAACAACATTGCACTTCCTAGATCTAAGTTTTCCGTAAAAAATGTGAACCAAAAAATTTCATAATGTGTGTCAAGAAACGTCGCAGTCTATAATAGTTTTTTAAATTTCTATATATGCAACACCTTTGCACTTGCTGTGGCTAAGTTCTTTGACCAGAACCTACAAGTTTCTGTGTGAGCAACATCTTTACATCTGCTACATATAAGTTCTTTGACCACAGCCCACATGTTTGTATGTAAACATAGCGTATTTCACGAGTGCACATCATAATAGTGTAATATGGAGCTATACCTGATATTTGGACGTGAAATTGACCATAACTGTGTAACTAAGGGGCCAAACTATCATCACAGCATAACTGTAATAATGGTGCTTCATCTTTTTGTAAGTACAGATATATTTTCGTTAAATGCTGCCTTACCACTTACAATTGTCCCACTTGTATTTGTGTAGTCACCAGCAAATAATTTTTTTGTATTTATACAGTGATCTCCAACAGTACAAACACGTAAATGAATGTATAAACACCTGAAGATGGGCGCAACCCCGAAACCGGTTGTGTGACGAATAAACAATCTTTTATTGTGACTGGTAGCGGATATTTTTCTACAACCCCATAAAGGAACAGTCACGGAGTTCTACAGCATCCACTATGGATAAAATTCATTTAATGGATGAATTGTTTTTATATATCTTTTGTTTGTACGAAACTTCCAGTGCACGCGTCCTGTTCGCATCGTATGGGTAGTAGTATAGCGCTCTGTCTTCAGGCCTCAAGTGGCCCATCGGAACCATCCGACCGCCTTGTCCTCCTCAGCTGAGGATGGGGTTAGGAGGGGCGTGTGGTCAGTACACTGCTCTCCCGGTCGTTATGATGGTTTTCTTTGACCGGAGCCGCTACTATTCGGTCGATTAGCTCCTCAATTTGCATCACGAGGCCGATTGCACCCCTAGAAATGGCAACAGCGTATGGCGACCCGGATGGTCACCCATCCAAGTGCCGGCCACCCCTGACAGCGCTTAACTTCGGTGAGGTGACGAGATCCGGTGTTTCCACTGCGGCAAGGCCGTTGCCTTAATAGCATAGCATGCTATGTTAAACTTCCTATACATCACATCTATAATGTACACTAACACAGAAGCCATTATAAATAGTTTGTTGAAAATTTTCGCCACAAAACAGTTCCATCCTGCCTTATGTCAGATAATGAAGCGCATTGTATGGCAACTTGAAGCTAAATTTACTACCTGACGACTTCCTCGATCTATCAACAGGATAACGACGATGTGGAACGGATGGTGAGGACATTTACGCAGCAGATGTTGAAAATTATTAGAGAACCAACCAGTAAGACACCACTATCTCCACGAGTTCCAACGGTTAAACTCTAGTAGATTGCAAACGTTATGCAGGCTACAGCACAATTCTCAGGAGTTCATTTGTACCATAGACGCCAGTTCAATAACAGCCCCACATTTTCATCTAAGAACTACTGTCACGGTTTACACATTCTAGTTTTGATGCCCGCAGTTGTTGTCAACCATTGCATACGAAGAAACGTCATCGCTAACTCATAAGGCTGAC
The DNA here is from genome assembly GCF_023864345.2 of Schistocerca serialis cubense. NCBI lineage: Eukaryota > Metazoa > Arthropoda > Insecta > Orthoptera > Acrididae > Schistocerca > Schistocerca serialis. The sequence goes on from NC_064638.1 coordinate 1,094,864,883, forward strand.
GATTTTGATGGACGGTCATTGAAGAAGATTGTGACAGAAAAAAAAGATGGTTGCTGCTAAAATTATAGCAGAAAAGATTGTCGCACACATGAACCCCGTCAAAACAGCAAGAATGGAGCTCCAGAAGCAGGGAATTTCAAGGCGAGGAGGGATTCCAAAACCGTCCATCACTGATTCAAATGCCTGCAACAGGAAAACGTGATGTCGAAGCCGTGGAAACTGGACTATGGAGCAATAGACGAAAATAATTAGGTCGGATGAGTCTTTTTTCGCACTGCTTCCAATGTCTGGCCGAACCTAAGTGGCAAGAGTGGAAGGTGGCGGAGTTTCGGTGATGATTTATACAGCCATATCGTGGTACTCCATGGGCCCCATAGTTACTCTGCAAGGTCGCGTTACTGCTGAGGCTCGTGTGACCATTTTGGCTGGTCAGGTACATCCCACGGTACAATCTCTGTTCCTCAAGGGTGGTGCTGTGTTACAAGACTACAGGGCCCCTATTTACACAGCTCGCATAGTCCAGGACTGGTTGTACGAGCACGAGGATGAAATGCTATATCTCCTCTGATCTCCACAGTCACCAGTTAATATTATTGAGCCCTTGTGGTCTGCCTTGGAGAGAAGCGTTCGTGATCTCTATCTTCCTCCATCGTTGTTACCTGTACTTGCTACTATTTTGCAGGAAGACTGGTATAATATTCCCTTCAAAACCATACAGGATCTGTATTTATTCAACCCAAGACGACGAGAAGCCAACAGTTTTCCTACATCGGATCAGGCGTGGTAATGTGTTGTAGTTTTGGTGTTTACGAATTTTCGTACACCCATTGTAGAAGTTTCTCTTGAGCAGCCCATTTTATTACTGCAAACATCGAAATTTCTCGCGGACAAAGGAATATAGCTCTCAAGATACAAATGATGAGTCATTGCCACCTTTTCCTGGAGGCAAATTATTTTGTCGCCGAAAGGTTTGTCTTCCAACTGAATCATCAAAGGTGGGAATGTCCACAGTTCAAGGATTCTAAAAACTGGTGATAAAGAATTATTTGCGACGATAATTCACGATGTTTCTTCGAATATTGCTTCCGTCATCCTATTACGATCATCTAAATGGCAAGTTATAGTCGCAAGTGCTTCGCTCAAATAACTTAGAACTCCTCGCTAATAGATTTGCTTACACACTGCATTCTGCCTAACGCTCAAGTTAATCTTTGAACAGAACATCATAATTTTCGCGATAAGATAAGCAGTCATTTCTAAGTAACTCATAGGGAAGGGTATTGTGGGAGAGCGCGTGGGGGGAGGGGGAGGAGATTATTTAGGAGTCAGAATCTTTCAGAAAGTTCTGTCTCTTACGCCGGATGATGTGGGCACGGTATGAGATAACTTGTGCATTCACGAAACAAATGAAAACAGAAACATTATGACATGGGCTGTTCATGTTTTGGTGGGCAGCATAATATTATGACGCTGTTTTCATAGCTCATGTATTCCACAACACAATATAATCAAATCGGCGAAGATTCAACGAATACTGTCTCACTGACTATTGTAGTGTTCGGTGCATTCTTCGATGTTTTGAGACATGTTGTCCAGATTGGTGGCCGTATCTATATTTTATCTTCTCATTGTTGCATATTCTATTATATACGAAGGGAGTGGATCGTATCAAATAGAAAAAAACAACAACAAGATCTCCATGCACCACATCGAAGGAGCATCATAGATGCTGGAATTTGCAGACAACAGACTTCACCCTTGCACGTTAGCTATATGGGAATCAATAAGTGGTGGTCCCGGCGGAGGTTCGAGTCCTCCCTCGGGCATGGGTGTGTGTGTTTGTCCTTAGGATAATTTAGGTTAAGTAGTGTGTAAGCTTAGGAACTGACGACCTTAGCAGTTAAGTCCCATAAGATTTCACACACGTTTGAACATTTTTTTTCAATGAGTGGTCCATAGATTCGAAACACTGCATTCAGGTCAGAAACGACAAATAATTATAGGCTTTGAATTCCTGTAAATTAAAAAAAAGCCACCATTAACTGCTACTGAGTGACCAAACGGATTTTTATTTCCCACTACTTCTGGACAACGACAGAATAGCAGAAGAAAAACCGCGTCGATCTCTCCCCCTTTTCCACGAGCCATACGTTTTTCTGTTAAAAAGTTTCCACAAAACTCCAGTCCTTAAATAATGCGACACAACTTCGACGCCCAGTCGTGTAAGAAACAGTACGCTGTTGAAACTTCCTGGCAGATTAAAAGTGTGTGTCGGACCGAGACTCGAACCCGAGACCTCTGCCTTTCACAAGAACACTTGCCCGCCAAAGGCAAAGGCTCCGAGTTAGAGTCTCGGTCCTGCACACACTTTTAATCTGCCAGGAAGTTTCATAACAGCGCACACTCCGCTCCACAGTAAAATTTCATTCTAGTGCCTTGTTGTCAATATCGTGTAGTGGAAAGCCCTACGTTTGAATTGAAATCTACCAGATATTACACCATTAATGGACCATGCCAACACTTAATTTCTTTGTTGTGTACTGGAAGATATATATGTATTTCCAATTACCATTTAAGGTCTTTGGTGGATGTAGCATCATTGTTTCATGGTACACAAGAATACATAAATAACACATATCTCTGAAACAGAATGAATTTTCACTCTGCAAGAGAGTGTGCATTGATCTCAATAACGGGACTAGAACGTGGGACCTTTCCTTTCAAGGACATACAATTTTAATACGCCAGGATGTTTCAAAGCTTTGAAACAGTAAATTTGTTTTTAGCTCGAAACTGAGGGCGTGTAAAATAAAAATTTGCGAAACGTGGGCAAAAGGGTGTGTCTTTTGGGTAATTTCTGTGCAGGTTCTACAATTGCCCTTCAGCATGACTAAGAAACTGAAACGTCCCCTTCGAAAAATTGTACATGACTGTGCTTAAACTGACACACAATATTTTTTAGCGCAACGCAATCTGACTTTCAAAAATCCCTACAAAAGAATGGCCCTGACTAACATTAACCTATACCTTTCACAAATCACTTACCTCACAAAAATCTTCATTACTCGAACTACTGCAATACAGCGAGCGCCACTACTGCCGCTAAATAAAAGATTCAAACTACGGAAGGCACTAACTACTGATAGGCATAGTTAGCAAGTGAAAGATTTTAATAGAGAACAAACAATGTATTTACCTCAATTGTGTTCAAAAGTCATAATGTACATAGCAGTTCATGATATCCAGTACAACAAATTTCAAAACTCCGCCATCTCTCTCCTCACATCCACCACTGCTGGCGGCTCACATCCAGCTGCCGCTGCCCAACACTACAATGGCAGGCAACAATGCTTACTAGCCACAGACTGCCCACAGCACAGCCAGTGATTTTCATACAGAGCGCTACGTAACATTGCCAATAAGAAAACATAAACAGCCTACTTACATAGCCCCCATGCTCCCCACAAAGAAATTTACAAATTGTTTTGGGCAGTGGCCAATAATGATTTGATAAAATTTTTCATAATTACAATAACAAAGATATCAAATGCACACACTTATTGATACAATGTTGGTCAAAAGCTAAAATTTTCTCACAGTCCATAAAGACAGTCCTGATCATTGATCACAGTATTAATTTCAATTTTATGCACAAAGTTTGAGCAGTAAAAGAAAATGCACACGGAAGTAGTGGATTTCCATGCAGTCTTGAAGTAGTAGTGTTGTTCTTCCAATGGAAAGACAGTGCTGACTCTCGACATGCAGACAGGTAATGGGCCACAACAGAGTAAACTCACAGCAGAGTCAGTCGAAGTTGAAGAATATTGGTAGATAGGTCGTCACAGAGCAGACCACTGTAGTTCTGGTAGAGATTGTGGTATTGGTGGGCCACCAGAGGTGCAGACCCACTGCAGTCCTTGTAGAAATAATGGTACTGATGAGTCAGCAAAGGTGTAGACCCACTGTAGTCCTTGTAGAAATAATGGTATTGGTGGGGCACCAAAGATGCAGACCTACTGTAGTCCTTGTAGAGATGGCCAGCAACCATCTGTTGCGACTGTGCAGGTGCACAATCACCATCGAAGAGTCTTGAGGAGAATATAGCAAGTCCATAAACCACCACTTGTCCACTCACAAAAAATTTGTTTGAATGTCCTTAGAACCAGCAATGCTGTTATCCAGTCCCTTGCTGAATTATTAACACGTGCAAACACTAACAGTCCCTACTTCTCACATATTGTCCATATACTATGACCAACAGAAATGTGTGCAGTGAAATGTAACTTACAAGTTAATAATATGATGAACTGGTGTCAATTACAATTTTATAACATAAGAATACAATTACAAAGGTACAAAATACATCATTAAAGAACATAACAATACAGATAACATTTGTAGTACAGGCTTTACAACAGAATAGAAATAAACATATACATCAATGTTACAGGAATTATGAGATAAGTAGATACATGAAAGATCAGAATAAATTTTGAAACATCAGCTTCACACGTGAGCATTCAAACAAAACAGAATAAATAATGTCTAAGCATATTTACAAGGTAAATAACATATTATTAATGCCAATTATATTTGAGGATAACAGTATTCCTCATCATAGTGAATGTAGCTTAGTATCAGAAAAGTTCTACAACATAAGTCTTATCAGATAAACATATAAATACAGGAAAAACTTAAATACAGAAGGGTACACAAACATATAGCGGAATAATACAAGGAAAGGACAGGGTTTGTTTTACTGCAGTATTTTGCAAACAAAACTTTCTTTACTTCTCAGAGATCTCCCTTCGTTCTTCATTATTTCCAAAAGTCCTATCTATACCTGCTTTCTGTACTTTGCTCGTATAGCCTCTCAGTGCATTTCTTCAAATTCATCGCAACTCATTCTCTTATAGGCTACCCCCTCTTAAGCTAACTTAAATCTACTGAGCTCAGATGCTAAACTAAGGGACGAGGCAATGCAGCAGCACAAAACAATTAACACAAACAGCAATGGGAAAAAAAATGGAAATTGTCAAAGCAAGGTGCAGTACATCTAAATTACCACGCAATGCAACATTACAACTATTATGAGCCAATGTGCAGCAACAAGAAAAATAAATCAGTAGTAAAACTAGATTAACAGAGTAAAACAAAGTGAAATTTAATAGCACTATGCCTGGCAAACAGCACCAGCAAATGAAATAACTTATACCTAAACATGACAAAGTTCAAGCAGAAAAAATATTATACTAAAAATAACAATGCAGATAAGGGAAATGTATAATAACATCTTAATGTCTATGTAATTAAAGTGGTGCACCACAACTATTTCTACAAAAGAAATTACCAAGTACTTGAAAAGAAAATTATATACGCAGTTACTGTTATTAGTCCCTTCTTATTGTTCTTTCCATTCCAAGAGCTCCTTTTTCGAAGAATGTGGATCATAAAAAAAATATTTAATAGATCTGTTGACAGAAAGTGTTCACATTAGCAAATGCATCTAAGTTTATTTTATAAAACTAATGCTGCAACACAGCTGGAAACCAGATATTATACAAAATGAGCAATCTCTCAACTACAAAGACATTTCATTAGGCATTTTAGTAAATATCATAAATTAAGAGCTCCACAGTGTTATCATGTTTTCAAGTTTGAGGGTGTCGTATTTACGATGCTTTCTACAAAGGAATGTCAATAGCGAGGATAATGGCCTGTTTTTTTTGCACCTAATGGCTTTCTTTTGTCAGACGACTGCCTCTCAGCTGGGTGCCCACGACTCATTACGTGAAGTTGGTCACTTAACTTTCTTATTGAAATATTTACGACACCAGTTTGCATTACAGTGACAGTCTCATATAAAAAAATTCACAGGTCGAGAATTTGCGTTGCAAATCTGTAGAAACAAAATCTTATGAATATAATAGTGTCCAAAAAATTTTCGCTGGCATTGTGATACATTCACGCATTTACATACATTTCATAACTCTTAAAGTACGATTCTTGGTTTCCAACAACCTTTTTCACAAACCAGAGTCCCTAACCACTACTCATTATTCCTTGCTTTATTGCACACATACATATTCGTCGACACTTCTTCAATATTTCATCATAATAAATACATAGCATAATCAAATTCCTCATATAGTATCAGCTTATTGATCATAAACATACCGCAACAGCATAATACACATCGTCATCGTAATAATAACATCATAACACCTCAGTCAACTCTCAAAATCGTCGTAGCTTCCTCCAATATTTTCAAAACCTAAAAAAAATTCTCTGCTCATTTCAAGAGTGTCATCTACCTCAAACGTACTTTATTATCATGCTCCCTTACCAAATACATCATTCAAAGCTCTCATAGTATCACAATGGTTCTGAAAAAATATGAACAGTTCACACAGTACAGACAAAATACAGTTTCATAAATGTGAAGTTATCCAACTGTGTAACTGCGTAAACATGTGTCACTGATGTAGTAAAAAAAATGTTTATCTCTCAGTTAAATAATCAGATAGCTGTGTAAATTGTGTGTTAGAGAAATATGGTACCGATGTGTAAAGTTGTATAAGCAAATACCATATTAGCTAGGGCTCCTTGTGCTTGCCAAACACATGATACACAAAGTAAGCGTGTACCTCCCTGAGGATTAATGTAATTATACCCTCAGGTGTTACAGATTACAACAATGGAATGAAATGTATTACGGAAAACCTTTGTATCATTGTACTTCAAATATCTTTAAAAATAAATGATTTAAGTACAAAATTAATCACTCAAATACGTGTCCTGTAGCGTTAAATGTGCGTCTTGTTGTAAAATAATCTCTGTGGAAGTGTCTTAGTTATCGTCCTCCGAAAGCTAAGTTCTGCAGAAGCCAATGTACTTATCTCATGATACACAAAAGTGAAATGCTTTGCGTATAGATATCTTAGTTATTCATCTGGCATTTCACAGAAAGCACCTCAAATCCAGAATCCACTCTCAAGCAAACCAAAATGTTGCATGAAAATCTCATTAGCAGTGCCGGTATATGATCCAAGTATGTGAGCCTCACAGTCGTTACGTGATCGTGCAACTAACAAGCAAGAGTGTACAAACAACAACACTGCATCGTCCGTTCACTATAACAATGCATTCGTAATTTCTGTGTAAATAAGTTCTCTTGGTTCTTGACTGGATATTTAACTTCAAACACTGTTGCATGTTAACAGATACTAAGTCTGACAAAGCATACTGGTAATGTAAAGTGAAAAGTTATATGGCAAAGACAAAGTTAAAAAGCAGATTATCTTTCAATAAACGGTTTTACATGTGAAATGTGGTGTAAACCTTTACTCTTCCTAGTACGCAGAGTTTCAACTTCAACGCAGTTATCATGTGGTATACGTCGGATTCTGTAAGGTCCATTGTAAACTAGAAAGAATTTGTGACTCAAGTGTTTCTTCTTATGTGACAATGAATGAGCTTTAATGAGAACTTTCTGACCAATATATAATTTCTTTGCATTTGCTTTACCGTGTAGTTTTCTCCTTTTGTTTGCAGCAGATTTTATATTTTTAAGAGCCAAATCAATTATGTCTTTGTGTCGAAGTTTACGTGTATTCGGGAAAGGTACAAGCTCTCTGATTCTGTTCGGTGGTTCTTCATTCTTTAGTACAAGAGTAGGTGGTAAAGCAGTGGAATCATGAGGCATTTCATTCAGGACATTTTGAAATAAGTGTAAATATCTGTCCCAATGCTGATGCTTTCTGTGACAATAAAGTCTGCAAAGCTTATTGATTTCTTTCATAATCCGTTCGGAGGGGTTACAACGTGGTGAGTACAATGAAATAAAAACAGGTTTGATTTTATGGTTGCGAAGCATGCGTGACCAAACAGCAGATCTGAATTGCGGGCCGTTATCTGAAATGACTTTACTAACGTGTCCAACTTCACATAAGAAATTTTTAACAAAGGCGTTGGATACAGACCGTCCAGTGGCTTTACGTAACGGAGTGAAAGAAACAAATTTTGAAGTAAGTTCAACAGCGACTAGAATGTACGAAAATCCATTCGATGTTCTGACAAGGGGTCACAAGAGATCAACAGCAGCAAATTCTTTTAATTTAGAAGGAATAATAGGAAACAACGGAGCACGATGTGAGATAGTAGATGGTTTCGCCTTTTGACAAAGTTTACAAATAGACAAGACTCTTCGAATTCTCTTTTCCATATTGTTAAAATAACAAGTCGTTCGAAGAATATGATAACATTTTCGTGGACCAAAATGTGCATTGCTGAAATGAATGTACCAAATGAGCTTATTAACAAAATCGTCAGGAATGCAAAGTACCCATAGCTTGCCATCAACAGTGCAGCGTTTGAACAGTATGTTGTTTCTAACCAGATAATAATGTCGAATCTGAGCGTGCGGCTTTTCATGCCATTTACTTTTGATGTCTTTCCAAATCGGATCTTTATCTTGTTCATGAGCAATGTCCTTTAAAGATGTGGTGATGAAGTTTTCAAAGGCGACTTTCTGAATGTAAAGAACACTGAAATTTTTCTCAATGTTGGCTTCTGTGTTACTTTTGTCAAGCCCAGCCGGTGCGCGTGACAGCGCGTCCGCAACAATGTTCTCCTTGCCGGGAATGTAGACTATTGTGAAGCGGAATTCTTGCAGAAACAATGCCCAACGTTTTAACCTGTCATGATTTAATTTTGAAGACATAAGAAATTGTAATGCACGATGATCACTGTATACTTTTACGTGCTTACCAGAATGAAAGAAACGGAATTTGTTAAATGCCCAAACGATAGCTAAAGCTTCTAATTCAGTAACGGAATAATTTTTTTCAGATTTTCTTAGCACTCGGCTAGCAAAAGCAATGGTTTTCTGAACGGTAATGTCATTTTCTATGGCTTCTTGAAATAAATGGGCACCAAGACCGACTTTAGAAGAATCCGTGCTAAGGCAGAAATCTTGTGACAAATCTGGATGAGCTAGTATTGGCGCGTGAAGTAACGCTTCTTTCAAAGAATTGAATTCCAACTGTGCTTGTTCGTCCCAGTTCCAAATAGTATTTTTTCCAGTGAGAGAACAAAGTTTTGGTGTAACTAGAATTTGCATATTCAGAAAACGACGGTAAAAATTTACGAGACCTAGAAAACTGCGGACTTGTCTTTTTGTGGATGGAACTGGAATGGCTCTGATTGCTTCTAACTTTTCAGGATCCGGCTGAATGCCTTCAGAAGAAATAATATGTCCCAAAAACCTCACCATTGACCTACCGAATTCAGACTTTTCCAAGTTAACTGTAATTCCAGATTCTGCAAAAATACGTAACAAACCGTTGAGGATGCGATTGTGTTGTTCCCATGAGGCTTCTGCTATCAGAATATCGTTCACATATAAGGTGATGTGACGTTTTAAGAACTCAGGTAATATGGAATTTAGCCCGCGAATGAATGCTGCCGAAGAAATGTTCAAACCAAAAGGAAGTTTCCGAAACTGATAACAAACGCCGAAACAAAGGAAAGCTGTGTATTTTCTACATTCTGGATGAAGTTCGATCTGATAAAAGCTGGATCTGAGATCAATAGAAGACAACACTTTTACGCCATTAAAATTTTGAAGAAGTTCTTCCATCGTTTGCGGCCTGTCTGTTTCAGGAATGATGATAGTACTGATTTGTCTCGAATCTAAGACAAGTCTGATCGACCCATTTTTCTTCTCAACAACATGTAATGGATTGTTGTATGAGCTTACTGCAGGCTCAATAATGCCCTCGTCAAGCATAAATTGTATTTCTGTTCTAACACGGTCCCTATAATGTGCTGGAATTATGTATGGTCTAACACAAAATTTAGTATGCTCACGAACACGAAATTGGTATTGAAATCCCTTGATTGTTCCTGTTTTATGAGTAAAAACTGTGGAATGTGCTTGTAAAATCTCAAAAAGGTCCTGCCTATCAGTGTCATTACAATTCTCAATTGTTTGAATTTTATTCTGAATTAACTCATTAATTTCAAATATACCATCGATATCATCCCTGTCAGTACTTGCAGATTGATTGTTAGTGTCTAGTTCCGTAGGAAATTCCGAACTGTTGTCTAACAGAAGGTAAAGCCGATTAATTTCCTCGTCATGGTTTGAGAGCCAATCTTCAAATTTCAAAGCTGTTGACGTACCTTCCTTCTCTAAACTTATTTCAGCATCGTGAAAGTTTAAGATTGCTTTGTATTCATTCAAAAAGTCTACTCCCAATATAATTTCCGTCGACAATAATGGAACAATAAGAAAGTTCATAGAGAAGCTGTGACTTTGACAAAAGAATTCTAAGTTGGTTTGTTGGCGTACATCTACACTTTTTCCAACGATCACACCTTGTAATTTAATCTTACGTAACGGAAGTGTGGGGCAATCGTTCGATTTGTTGCATTTGCTAAAGGCTGTTTCACTAATTACTGAAATGGGACTGCCAGAGTCAAGTACTGCAGTAAATTTTACGTCATTTACAGTAATGTGAATCACAGGATATGCAATGTTGTTATGTTTTACGTCGTGTTCTTGGAGTAAGATGTCCCTAATGTCTTCCATTTTTATGTAATTACTAGCTACGGCAGCTGCATCGTCAGTTTCATACGTACGTTTTGTGGCTGCCAGCAGTATGAGTCATTGCCTATTGTCTCTTTGTTGGCGCGCGTCGTTATTGGGGTTTGGAGACCTAACTTCTACAAATTCACCTTGCCGAGAGGGCTCTGCCCTGTTTAAATCCCGCCAATTCTGATGCAATTCAGGTCTGTCGTTACGATCACATCGTCTGTCATCATGTCGGTAGTTCCTGTAGTTTCTTTCTTGTCGGTTAAGTGGTGGAGAATTTCTCCCTGAATCATAACTGCGCGCTGGACCGTTGCGTCTACCTGTAATAATAATTGTTTTGGTTCCCATATTGTCCGTTTCTCTGATTGTCTCTGTGATAGTCATTATCGCGGAGAGGTGATCTTTCCCTGTAATTATTACTACTCTGCCGACGGTTGTCATACGGGTGTTGTCTGTTTTGGTCGCGATTTGTGTTTTGAGAATAGCCTTGTCGCGTCCAGTTATTATTTCTGTCATCGCGGAATTGTGACGGATGTGACCTGTAATTGTTGTGCTCCTGTTTTCGCGTTCCGCGATTGTCAGTGTCAATTTCCAGTTCTTGTAAGAGCCCCTGAAAAGCTTCAATGTCGTCTTTGCAACGTCCTGCTAAAATAATATGTCGCAATTGTTCAGGTAATTTGATTAAGCAAATGCGGATGAGTTCTGAGGGGCTGTATGGGTTTTACAGGTACTGATTCTTGTGCAACATGTCTTCAAAATATTTCACAAGAGTGGAAAATTCAGATTGTTCGAAATGTTTCATCATTATGATGCTATGTTTTACTCGGTCTTGTGTAGCTTGAGACCAATATGCTGAGAGGAAGGCATGATAAAAATCTCCTTCACTGTGACAATCGTGAATGACCGATCGCATTCTTTCAGCTGGTTCATTCTCTAAGTAGCCACACATAAATTCTAATCTGTGTTCTAATGACCAGTTGGGAGGAAAACAATGAGAGAATTGATGAAGCCACGCTTGTGGATGAATGTCGTTGGCAGAATTCTTAAATGTTTTGAATTTACGTGTAGTAATGAACAGCTTATAGTCAAAATCATCATGTCAGCGAGTCGCATGTCGGTCATTGTTACGTCGTTTCGGCGATTCCATCTCAAAATTCGGTGTACCTTGCCAGTTTCTTTCATAATTTCCGAAGTGTCCTGTGTTATTATTTTGTGGCTGTTTCGTATTTCTATGTCCCTCTTCCCGTATTGGAGCGCGAGTGTCCTCTGAAATACGTAATTCTTGTATTACCTGTGTCAGCTGATCTTGTACTTCCCGGATTTCTCTTTGGTGATGCGTATTAATTTGATTCAGATTTTGTTTCAGTTTCCTAATTTGTTCGCACTCTTCTGTGTCATTAAAGACTACCGGTTTTGTGTCATTCAGATTGTCATCTACCTTCGTAGATAAATTATTTAGCTGATCCGAAAGTTCAACTACTTTCTCTGATAATGAACTAATTTCCTCCATGTGTCTTTCTGAACCAATTTTCAGAGTATCTACTGTGTCCTTTAAGTTTTCTTGAGTTTTTGCAAGTTGCGTAACCGAATCGGTAGATGCAACTGAGTCAATTTGAGCTTGCAGGGTCTCATGATTTTGATGAACAATAGTTTGCAGTTCTTTTATGGCTGCTTCGTGATTCTGTAATGCATTTTCATGCCGCGAAAAAATAGGTTGAAAATGCTCACAAATTTGTGTTTTTACGTCATTACAGACTTTTTGACATTTCGATTCAATGTCATGTAGCTCAGTAGTTAAATCTTCACGTGTTTGTTCAAGTGTGGTGTCTAACTTTTGAAGCTTTTGCTGTGTTTGTCTCTGATTTTGTTCCATTGTGTCTAACTTTTGAAGCTTTTGTCCCATTTGTTGCATTAATTGTAATAACAATGCACTGGTGTCTGAAACATGTTCCTCAGTGCTATTCAGCAATGCATTTCAACCGGCAATATTCGCAGTTTGAAAAGCAGAAAATGTGTCTTGACTTATTTGAGAAAAGGGTGAGGACGCAAAACCTGAATCTACAGTATTTGCAAGATTGTGTCCTGTCATTTCGGATTCCTGAGGCAAGCTGTTGCCGACCGATCGATCGATAATGCTTCCCTGTTCACTAATTGTTTCACTGTCTACACCATTGTTTGCAGCCCGCTCCATTTCCCTATGTACAATTACCAAATTACTACTTTGAACATTAGTTAATTCAGTACTCGGTGGCGCTAACACACTGCTTTCGTCTTCACTGTCATTTCTCAGTTTACTTTGGAGCCTAGTATTACGTTTTTCACACGCCATTATTGTCACAATATTTCACACGATAACACATTAAAACACAATTTGAAGAGCAACAATAAGAGAACACCTTAACATAGCACTGAAAATAATATCTCGTTAATTGCAAGCGCAGCAGCGAAATACTTGGTGCAAATCTACATGCATGCCACAACTGTTTTACTGTACAACAATGAAAGGCTGCAACTATAAAGGAGATTCTCTCTACAATTACACGCTAGCAATAAACAAAATCTACACTAATTACACAAACTACAAGAAAAAATCAGAAGATTCCAGGTTCGTATCCTGGCAGGGTCGCCATATGAAACGTCCCCTTCGAAAAATTGTACATGACTGTGCTTAA